>NW_006239548.1:191843-204983 GCF_000226075.1 Solanum tuberosum
GGACCTTAGGAATGTGATCGGTTGAATGCTAATTTCGAGTAATAAGTAGTTACTAGTTGCTTAAAATTGTTGAATCTCAATTGGTAGGTTATGTTTTGGATATAATAGTCATCTTTCAATCAACTATTGCGTTTCAAGTGAGTTCTCTCAAACCTCAACAAGCTTAGCACTACCAAACAACCCAAATCCTTAATTAACCCACTCTTTCAAGCTGGGTTTGTAAAGACGCAATCAAACCCACTTTCTCAAGCTAGATTTTAAAGACGCAATCAATACAACTATGAATCAGTCATTCTACTCTATTATCTCTTTCTCAAGCAAGCATAGAGAGCTAAACTATAATTGAATTTGCAACTTCAATTCATCAATTAAAACATGAACAAATAATTGAACCCACTTCAAAACAACATTAAAATAAGCAATTAATAACCCTCATTAGCTAATTAACGCATTCGACTACATGATCACACTCCTAAGGTAAAGGATTTTAGCTAAGAAAAGTGAAAACCAATTAATCGTTACCAACAAAGTTTTCCATTTGATTTGCTAACGATCTGCAATCCTCAAATGTTTAAATCAAAGGTAAAATCTTACAATCTCCAAATCTAAATCTCAAACTCTACTAAGAATGTTAAATAATGTTTAAAAACTGTAAAGACTCTCAAAAATCCAGAAGTAAACAGTGTGGGAACTCCTTTTATTTTTTCAAAAGTTATATTTATATGTTCTCAAAAACTCAGAACGGAGTGAACTTGGTGACATAAGTCGGGATCGCCGACCCGTTCGGCGATCCCCCGAGTTTCTTTTCTTCTCGCCTTACGGCTAGGTTCCTTCATCAAAATGTTCTGAAACTTTTGGAGAGCTTGATCATTTTTGGCGATCCATTCGACGTGTCGTCGAATCACCTTTTTCTCACCAAGTTGGTTTGATTCATGAGCTACTTCGTTGGTACTTTAGGCGAGCTAGAGGCCCACTCGGCGAGTCGCCGAGTGGCTTTTGTGAGCTCCAACTTCTCTTTTCTTTAGTTTTTCTAACTTTTCGCATTGTAATGTCCTTCCCTAACTCTTAAACCTTCATTGCTGCATATCAATATATTAACATTAGTTATGAGTGAAAAATAGGCATTAAGGACACTAAATCATTGAATAACAAGCCCTAAATGAGTTGAAATTACCAACTCACAACACCCCCAACTTAAAAATTTTCTTGTCCTCAATTAAAACACAAGATTAATCAGACCAATAGGGATGTCTACAAATAGTGCTACTTGAGACTCAACATGAATGCACACAAGGTTAAATCTACACATGCAATGTTCAATTGTGCATTAAAAGTTTCAAACTATGACTATCCATCATCAAATAAAGTTCAAGCTCAAAATGCTTACTTCAAATGCAAATTCATGCTCAACAAGAGTATCTGAATTCCCTCACATCAAGAATGATTCCATGCCCACACAAGGCTCATCAAAATTTAAGAATTAAGGAATCAAAATCAACTCTCACACTCTCAGAAATAAACACATGCATGATTCTACCCATATGCTTGCCAATATTTTCCAAACAACATGTCATTCGGCTCTATCAAAATCACCAAGGTTTTTCAAGGCTTGTAACGCGGTTAAGGGTAAATGTATGATTGTTTTGGCTTAGTGACTTCTACCTTCATGAAACATGGCTCAAATTTCACTTATTTCCTTTTCTTCATTTTTTTCATCTTCACAACCCATCCTTGGCATATTCAAAGCACACAAACTTTTGGTATAGCACATCGGACACCTCTTTTATTTCCACAATGCACAATTAATACAAAATTTTCATTTATTTTATTTTGTTGCTTTTCTTTAATTTTTTGATATGGATGGGTTTCATGTTTTTCTTCAACACAAGTTTCCAAGGATGGATCTCACAAACTTCTTGCTCGATTTCTTTCCTCATTCATACCACACCCCAACTTAGGCTTTTGACCTAATTTGGCTATTCAAACAGACCAATGCATCACAAATGTTTTATGTGGGAGGACAACTTCATTTGTGTTCATGTTTCCTCCAAAGAAAAGGTTAGGCTCAGATGGTGCCAAGCTAGGTTCACACACTAACAAGGTAGTCATACAAAAGGTATAGCAATAAGTTTCACTCTCAAAGATTTATGCCTAAGATCATTTCCATCATTCAACAAAAATAGTCATTTGGACCAATGGGGCATGTTCTAGCTATTACCATGCACATATTTCAAGTAAACCTCACCACACAAGGCATTCAACAAAATCATCGATCATGCCTCTACAAGTTATGCTCACGTGCATTGGTCATTGCAAACCTCACCTCGACAATTTGGCTAGTCACAATGAGATTCTAAGAGTTCACACAAGACTTATGAAACTCAAATTTTCTCGTAGGACTTGCAAAACATATTGTTCATCAAAAGGATTATTCAATTCATCGGTATTAGTCACAACCGACACTCAAATGTACAAGAGAACATCAACAAAATTCAAAAATGAAGCAATCAAGAGAGAGATCAATGAGATAAATCCACATTCGTTCACATTCCAAGGAGACCAATTTTTTAACAAAACACAACAGAAACAAAACATAACAAAATGACAAAATATCAAAAACAAAACAAAATACAATCAAGAGGTTAGGTGTCAAAATGCCTTCACCCCACCAATAATAACTAAATGGTGTCGTCAATGTGAACGAGGAAAAAAATGTATCAAAAGTAGATATAAATGTAGGAGAGTAACGATCCCCTTGTCAGGCTAAGCCTGAGGTGAACTCTGTATATCTCAGGTAGCCTTAATCAGGGCATCAGTGCCCGGCTCTCCTCCAATACTAGATTGTTGCACAACGACCTCCTCCGTAGAATGAGACCCACTAGAACCTATCATCGATGTGTCGTGTAAGTAAGTCTCACTAACCATTCGGATCATCTCACCTTCAAGGTCCTCCAAGTCCTCGTACACCGTATCCTCAGGCGCTGCTAACTACTCCTCATCACCATAATTAGCTATAGCAGCATCTCCGGTCAGAGTAGCTGAAGGGATCTCAGAAGTAGCTAGCATATCTGAATTGGGGTCCTCAAGAATCTCTATACTGCCCCATAGCATCAAGATATCGGTGGACTTCAGCTTGTCCATATCACGTCGCAACCCAACGTTAGTAGCCTTCAAGGCTATCAAATCATCCGATTGGCTACCGCCCTGCTCACAAACTCAACTCGAATGGTGAGAGTGCCCAATGCTAGGCCATAAGTCGTAATCAACTCATGTTGTCCCCTCAATTTCTCCCCAAAAGGAGCTAATGTAGAAGTTATATCTCTCTCTATCATACCTGGGACAATGACCTCGACCTTAGTAGCTCACACATTAGCTGAATATGCAAGGTTTCCCATCTTATACAGCATGGCCTCGATCAACAGAGGACGAGATACAGGAGTAGAAATTGGAGCAGTGGATAAAGAAAAAACAAGGATACCTATCGACTCAACTACTGCCGTATACTGAGGGGCATCAACCTACATGGCCTCAACATCAATCACCGGAGAGGTGTCTACCGGTGCTGCATTCCTCTACTCAGCCTCATTCTTTGTGTACTCAGCCTCGATCCTCCGGATGTCAGTAGATGAGGTGGCAGTCACCTCAACATCAGTCTTCTCCACGAATGGCACACCGACTCTACCTCACTACTTTGTGATACGAACTGCTAATGGTAAAGAGGTTTGATTCTGCTTTGCTCTCATCGTCATCTCCAGTGAAATTATGGACCTAAGATTTAGCCGCTCCTTATCAATAATACACCCTAGCAATGCATCCTTTGGATGTTGGATTATCGACTCATTCTGTGAAGGCATCAGAGTGCTGGAGATGATCCCAAACTAGTATTGGGCTGTAACATTCAGGTCTTTCTTTTCAATCACAACTCGCGTGTCTAGCCAGAGAGGTGTTATTTCACTGATTTCACTCAACAACGGGGCTAACCACCTGTTCAAATCAGCAAGATTCTTGGTCGACTCTATCAATCAGTGTATGGATGGTGTGTGTGGTGTAGTTCAATAAATCATTGATGTCGATTTTGCTGCATAGCACCTTCTTGCCTCGCACCTCTATGTAATTCACTGATTCCATCGACCCTGCTTTCTTCTTCCATTTCGAGATCAACTTTATGTACCTTGCATAAAATTTCCGAACCCATGAAGGAAGATAGGGGTCCCGGGGCTGAGTAAATTGCTGAAACTTGTGGAAGCGGAGCGTTTCTCACACTTTTAGTGACAATATATGTTGACAGTAAATGCAATACCTTTAGTGACAAAATGATAGATTTAACCACAAAATTATTAACCTTTTTTATAATAATAAAGTTTTCCCTAACTATACATTTAAGGACGATAATTTTTTGTATATAAAAAATAGTCATTTGTGACGATATTACATTTTTCAACAACAAAATATATATAACTTTAGAGACAATTGATGTCATCACTGATTGAACTAAATAATTAGCGACGGTATAATGTTGTCGGTAGTAATAACATTTTTAGTGACAAAACATACTATTTAACTACAAAAAGTTTGTACTTTTTACGACAAATAAATTTGTCAAAAGTGTTTATGCATTTGAGGATGATTTTTCTTTTGTAGTTAACATGATACTTTTAACGACAAAGAACTAAATCTTCTTTGTATACTTTTAGCGACACTTTTAGTGACGACTGATTCACGGAATTTTGTTTAGTCACACACGATTTTTAGTGACAAATTATGATTTATAGATGACAAAATTACTTTCCCTTGATAATCAAATTTGTTGTAGTTAATTGCTTACGAGCAGAGCTTAAGTGGATCCACTTAGTTGAGATGTTCTATTTCCAGACAAGGTATAGGACAGTTTTGGCAGTAAGGGCGAGACGTTGAATCGTCACATTGCTCATAGTGATGATTTTCGGTTAGAGAATCTCCCAAATAGAGTTAAGAGTGTATTGTTATCATATCACTTAACATGTTGAGTTTAGAGATGAGTAAGTATTTTGTATAGTTTAAATGATTTCACCACTTTATTTCATTACATTTAGTTGAGTGTGTGTCTGTATATATATATATATTTCTGTATTTTCATTCATTAATTTCACTTCGACTATATTACATACTCGTTCATTCAATGTATTGATGGAATTTGACCTGCATCTTTTATAATATAGATACATGTGTTCAGGATCATCAACAGGCACCTCGTGGAGATCAATTTGCATTTCTCATTTGAGAGTTTGGTTAGCCTCCTTGCATTTTGGAGAGCCCCATTTTTCATTTCAATATTTACTTTGGGGCGTCAAGGGTTTTGTCCTGATGTCCATGTTAAACATAGAGGCTTCATAGATAGCTAGAGTTGAGTAGATTTCAAAAATTCTTTCTTTAAATTCTTTTGATGAATATTATACTTTGCTTAAATCAATATTTGAGACAATTGAGTTATAATTTTAAAGCTTTTAAATTTAATTGAGTCAAATATTCTGCTAAGTATTCAGCCAGATCGAGGGTTCGCTTAGGAGCGAGCAATAGTTCTCGAGTGTTGGACATGTCCAAGGTGTAAGCTCGAACAGGACAGCTAATCTATTCTTCCATTCTATAACTGACTCATTAGGAAACTGAAACTTCACTACTCGAGTTCTACAATCGAATGAGGCATAACAAACATAAAGCTAGTTCATACCTAGAATAACATTAAAATCCACCATGTCTAACTCAACTAAGTCAGCCATGGTGTGTTTGTGATAGAAATAGATTGTACAATCACGATAGACTATTTCTGCTAGAACAGCTCACCAACAAGTGTGGAAACACTTAAGGGCTTGAGAAGTTGTTCAGGGAAAGTGCTTAATCTCGTGACTACATAAGGAGTCACAAAAGACAAACTCGCACCTGGATCAAGTAAGGCATAAACATCAATAGAAAAGACTTTAAACATACTAGTGACAACATCTGACAATTTCTCCTGGCAACTAGCCATAGCATACAAATAGTTTTCTCCTCTGCATGTCCCTAAAGTAGCTCCTATCGGAGCAGTAGCTCTGTCTACTAGAGCCACTGAAGAAGATTTGGCTCTATTGCCCCCATTACCCTGCCTGTTCTTAGGGAAATCTCTCATAAAATGACCTATCTGACCACACTTGAAAAATAGCAATTGGAGCTATCAAAACACGCTCCTAGGTGATTCCTACCACACTTAGCACAAATGGGGTCCATGTACCCCCCTCTGCCATACTACCCTGAGACTAAGTAGCTTGAACTCTGAAATTCTCATTCCAACGGTCATTTCTATTCTTTAGTGCAGGTGCACTAGCTGATGATGGAGAAGATCCAGATGATGTCTACCGAAATGATGATCGATTTCCGATTCTAGTCTTCCGCTGACCGGACTCTTGATTAGATGTCTTAGCTTTCTTATTTTGAAACTCTTATCTATCCTTCAACTCATCTTCGTGAACCTACTGCACATGAATCATGAGTCTAGCTATGTCTATATCCCCTATCAATATAGCTATCATACCTTCCTAGTTAGATAGGCGGGATATCTTGGATAGGAAAAAACTCATCCTACTCCTCATATCTGCAACCATATCCAGAGCATATCAGGAAAACTAGGTGAACTTGAGGTTGTACTATTGCACATTCATAGTTTCTTGTTTCAGATTTAAAAGCTCTCTCACCTTAGCTTCTAGTGACACCTTAGGTTAAGATCTGAAGTTCCACATCAACAAAACATGGTAGAGATGTTGGGTATATAGGTAAGTAGTTCGTAACAACTAGTGACGTGTTTCAAAGTCGTGTGAGCCTAGGCCCAAAGCAGACAATATCACTAGCAGGATGGGCTATTGCAAATGGTATCTAAGCCACTTATGTGTCAGCCTTGTCGATGTGGGCCTGAGTTCAACCCAGTTTAGGCCAATCTCGATAAGACGGGGCTAATCTCAGTGTTGAGTTTAGGAAAATCTCATTCAATGGGGCAAACCTCAGCGATGACGCTGAGTCCATAGAGAGGGTGTATGTGACACCGTGCTTAAGATAAGAAGTCCCACATTGGCAAAACATAGAAGAAATGTTGGATATACAAGTAAACAAGCCTTACAAACTAGTGATACGTTTTAAGTCGTGTGAGTCTAGACCAAAATTGGGCAATATCACTAGTGGGATGGGCCTTTGCAATAGTTCAGGGACTTGGTTAATCACCACTAGCCTGATTCGGTGCTAGTTATATAAACTCCTAACATAAAATATATAGAATCATATCATATTCATAATCTTAGTCTTTGAAATGACAAGAATCATAAGAATAATTCCTTTAAAATATCATGATTTCATAATATATCAATTCATAAGAGATACTTAATCGAAAGCATCTAAATCATGATAATATTTTCTTAATGAGAATACTTCAATTGGAAGCAAATTATTTTCATAAAATCATGTTGATACTTTATTCGAAAGCATCCTTAGATCATAAATCCTCAATTCATAATGCATGCATATCATAAAAGCTTGATTTCATAATCAAAATAGTCATATAGCATGGGTTCATGTAAAATTCATCGAAAACATGTAATTATGATCAAATCATGCATAATAATATCAATAAGATTGAATAAAACAGTAATCAATTGAACCCATAACAGGATTATGAGAAACCCTAGAATTTTGGTGGGAATCATAGAAGAGAAATAGAGGATTCTTTCGGAGAGAATGGAGGGGGAAAGGATCCATTATTGAATTCCCCACATACCTTGATGAACCCTAGATTTGTAATTGGAAGAGTGAAGATTGAAAAACCCTAATCCACCTTGAGAGAATTCCTTTGAGAAGAAGACCTTGAGCTTTTGGGGTTTTGAGAAAATGAGAGGCCGGAATGAGAGGATTTTGAAATGTAAAATCAATTATAGGACTTCGAATAGTCTAGAAACGACAAAGTTTAGGAATTAAAAGGGTAGAAAAATACCCAAATAACCCTGAGTTAAAACTGCCGAAGTAACTCTACGGATCCATGCACTATATTAGTTAGGGGGAAATTGTGACATTTTCTGGTGGGTATTCTTGGCTGCATGGAGGCGATAATCTTTTTCATAGTCTTGTTTTATGTTGCACAAACAATTCTTTGTGAATGGTTGTAAATGAGAGACCTTAGTGTTTCGTTGTCCGATATTTAACATCTTCTAATTCATATTCTCGGGAAAATATGATTGATTAAGTCTATACTGGTTTTTAGAGGCAGAATGGATATCTTATATCCAGCTACTGATGATAAAGTATAATAAGAATTTCCTTCTGGAAGCTTAGAAGAAAGCAAGAACTCCATGGGTTTTGATTTTGAGTTTATGTCCATCATGCAGCAGAAATCAGCTTCCCTTAGTCAAGCTTCTGCTATTGCTTACAAGAAAGTTTTCCGAGATATCAAGAATTTGGTATATAATTATGCAAGCAACGACAATTCATTACTGGCTATGTTAAAATATGGGAGTAAGGGCAACCTGAATAAAATTGGTCCAAACACAGCATGTGTCTTGAAAAGAATTGGCATTGGGAACACCTTTATAACTTAATTTACTCTCTACCCACTTAATTTATTTTTGGTTTATTTTCTAGGATTGGGCTTTTTAAAAAGGAAAAAGTGTGGGGTCATGGGTTTCTTTGTCCTTTTTAAAACTTGGGGGTATATTTGTGAATGTGGGTGGGGTCATGGGCTTGTTTATTATTTTTAAAACTTGGGAAAAAGATATAAATTTACAAAAATATATTATAATCCCAATACATTTTTAAAAATATTATATTGTGATTAAATATTATTTATTGATAAAAATCGAGGTACCTTTTCATCCCAACACTTTGACATTAAATAAATTCATCCCTCCATAATAAAAAATTAAATTACAATCCCAAGAAGTATAAAAAAATATTTAATAATATTAGGTATAAACATTTTCCGAGGACAAACCTCAGAACCTTTCAGAGAACTCTTGGAGAACTCTTCGTCTTCTTCCATAAACCCTCTTTACGAAATCATCAACCTCCATAAAAAAACTGATCATTCTCCAACAAAATTTCCATCTTCCTATAATCGTATAATTGTTCTTGAAAAATGAAGTGAAGTTTATTTATTTTTCATCAATCTTGTTCCCCAAGTCAGTTGAATCTTTTTCGATCATCTTCCCAAGTTGAGTTGGATCTTTTTGGAATCTTCTTCCTCTCAAGTAAGTTTAATCGTGTTTTCAATAAGTTTTAGCCTATTTGATGTTTTTATTGCGATAGTGTAGCGAAGTTTAGATTTTTGCTTAAAGTTCTGAAAATCTGACCCGTTTTAGTTCATGCTCCTTATTCGGAATCATTACTGATGTTTTGCTTTGGATAATGCATAGAAATTTTGGATATTTTGTGTTTATCTAACCTATCAATTTGAAAGTTTTTACTGTATTTTGGTCGACTATAATGGTGTTTATGTCAATGGCATTGTCGAGCTTTGTTGGAACTGGTACTTTTTTCATATTTCTTTAGCACTACTCTGTTTGTATTAATAGACTACTGGTCGATATTTTGATATGAAAATTATGTTTTTGAATATAATATAGTATGGCTCCTAAAATTAGAGGCGGCATTGTTAAAAGATCTGTTTCTAAGCCTTCTAAAAACAAGAAAATTTCTAATCCTTCTAAAAACAAGAAAAGAGAGGCTGAAGAAGTTTCAAGATCTTCAAATAAGAAAAAAATTATAGTTGAAGAACCTAAGTCTAACTCGGATTCTGATAGGATGGCTGAAATCGACAACTATGAGGAAAGTAGTGTCCAGGCTACTGATGATGTTGAGTCTAGTGAAGAAAACACTAACAGTGGAGATGAGGAGAGTAGTAGAGATAGCCGAGATACTGGAAATGAGGATGATGATCCCCTGTCCTTGCCAACTTGTGCAAGAGAGATCTCTGGTAAGTCCTATAATCTAACTACATGGATGGATGAGTTAGGATCTTTTCCAGCAAAAATTTCTGTGAGAGCAAGAATGACTCTTTATGGTGATTTTAGAAATGTTTTAGTTCAAGAAAAAATTTATAATGACTTTAAAGGTACTTGTTTTGGACATTTAAGACATATTTCAGAACATTACAAGTTCAATGGACAAATGGTCCATTATATGTTGTTGCGTCGTGTAAAAAATGATAAATTTTTTTTTGCATGAGATGTGGTTTTGTGTGAATGATAAGTTTATTTATTTTAGCTTAAAAGAGTTTGCATTGATTACGAGGTTGAATTGCTCAGCGTACCCCCGTGATGCAAAAATGAAAAAGGTGAGAAATTTTACTATAAAGTGACCAAGATTATGAATATCAGTGGTACAAAGTTGATGAGTTTGATTAAGGGTACCAGATTGAATAAGGAGCAGAAGTTGAAGTGTTCTTTAGTTTGGTTCGTCCACTCGATGTTGCTTGCCCACGATCGATCTAAGATTGTGGATTTAAACCACATTAAGATGGTCGATGATTTAGATTTTTCAAGAGTTATCTGTGGGGGAAAGAGTATTTTGATTTAACAGTGAAGTATTTGAAGAACAAAATTAATTTGAAGAAACAAAGTGAAGTGTACAAGGAAAGAGAAAATGCATCGTATGCTTTGTATGGCTTTCCTTGGGCATTTCTGGTAATTATTATCAATTATGTACTTGATTAATATTAAAATCTTATATATTTATATAGTATTTCTTAGTCTCTATTTATTTATTTGTTATTTTATTAATTTCAGGTTTGGATATATGAGGCTTTTCCTCATCTTGGTAATTATGCAAAGAAGTCCTTGGATTCTCCTCTACCAATTCCCCATTTACTTAGATGGCACACGACAAAGAGCGATAATATTGTCGAAGGTGATCCATTTAAGTACAAAGGGAGAAGTACAAAGGTATAAACTTATTTATTATTATCTAGCAATATTTGTAAATTAGTGAATGTCTTGTACTATTTATATTTTTCTTTTGTAGGTTGTGCATCCATACCTCATACCTACTGTCCGTGAGACAAAACAAAATTATATGGCAACATTAAAGCCATATACGGATGAAGTGAAGGACACAATCATTGATGCCTTAAAGGCCAATTTGAAAGGTGTCACTGTCCTCACTTCTGCAGTAGAGAACGAGGAGGATGAAATATTGGGTAAGAACAATTCCCATCAACCTTGTGAGAATTCTGTTTCGAGTGGACAGAAAAATAAAGATGATAATTTGTGTGAGCGTGTTGCATCCCTTGAACTATCAATGATGGAAGTTGTTGCTTTTATACGAGATGAGAAATAGAGGAGAAGCTCAAAAAGAACAAGAAAAATGAAGGTAGACTAATTTATGTACTATTTGTGTAAAATAATTTATTTCTAAGAATGCTAAGCCACTGATCTTGTAGCAGTTAATGAAGACTATACAGCACCAATAGTTGATAAAGATGGTGTTGCAGTTGATGTTGATGAAATCCTTCCATTAGCAATAGTCGATGAAGATCTTGTTGCAGTTGATGAGTACTATGCAGAAGAAGTTAATGACCAAGATGAAGAAACAGAAGAGGAGAAACTGGAAGAAAACGAAGAAGAAATTGAAGAGAAGTTGGAAGAGAAAAAAGAAAAAGAAAAAGAAAAGGAGCAGATCGAAGAGAACAAAGAAGAAGAAAAAGAAGAGGGAAAAGAGGGGCAATGATGAAAATTCAGTGGACGTGATGGGTATTGTTATGGAGCTCAATGGTGAGGTAAATGGTGATGAGTAAGGTATTTGTGATATTGGTTTATTAAGACAATTGGTTTTTGAAGTTGGTTTAAGACAATTGGTTTTTGAAATGGTTGATTTTTGTGTTGATGATAAGACAATTAGTTTTTAAGATAATTAGTTTTTGGTGGTTGAATATTGAGACAATTGGTTTATGAAGTGGGTAGATGATTAAGACAGTTGATTTTTTAAATGGTTGGTTTTTGGCGGTTGATGATTAAGACAGTTGGATCATGTAAATGTTATTTTTGTTTTGATGGATATTGTTGCCAGTTATCGACTTTAAATTGTATATATAATGCATTGTCTTACCAATTCCAAAAAGACTTCATTTTATTAATAGATTGTACTACTACATGAGTAAAAGATATAAGATTGTACTACTGCATCCCTGTTACACATTTCCAAAAAGCAACCACTAACAGTTTGATGCGTTGCTCGTTGATGAATCATTTTCAAGCCACTTAAAAAAAGAGCATGCACCAATTGCACAGTTAAAGAATTGTCGACCTGGGTTCGAATCAGTGTGTGACGTCCTCAACATAGCTAAATTACCACAACGACAAACGTTAGATTTTTTTGCATTGGATGTTTGAGATGCTTGAGACATAATAAAAAGAGATGTTTAAGTATTATAAAATAGAATAGGATGGAAGAGTTCATGAATCCTTCTTTTATACACTAAAAAAACAAATATTACCTTTGAAAAGTAGCAATTTGTACTTTGTTACTGTTGTAAAACTTGGATAATTGAGTATTGTCATTGTTGGTAAAAATATATAGATAATTAAGACAGTTGATATTTTTTCATGTGTTTGGTTTAGATTGTACCAATGACATCTACACTTCAACACTAATAACTTATATACAGGTTGATACCATGATCCATAAATGATATATATTGCACCTACTAGAATATGACGCTTAAATATAGACCGTAGCTAGTATAATTTAAAAGGGAGAATGATTAAATAATAATAAATAATATTATTGAAATTTATTAAATTAAATAAGTTTAAACAAGTCATGTAAGGGTTCACATTCATT
The DNA here is from genome assembly GCF_000226075.1 of Solanum tuberosum. Classification (NCBI taxonomy): domain Eukaryota; kingdom Viridiplantae; phylum Streptophyta; class Magnoliopsida; order Solanales; family Solanaceae; genus Solanum; species Solanum tuberosum. The sequence goes on from NW_006239548.1 coordinate 204,669, forward strand.
GGGGGTGGAGATAAAGATGTATGAGAAAGAGTTGTAGTTATACAATCAACATCTTCAAACTAATGTGTGAAGAAAGCACAAGTATGAATGAGGAATAGTTATGTGTTGTTATACAATCAACATATTTACAACATAAGCATGTGATCATGTATGAGTCCATATAAATTGGGGTGGCAATCAACAATGTGTGGTTGAACAAGTGATATCCTCACAACATACTTATGTTTTCTCAAACATTGTTTTAAGGATGTTGACTGTATAATCACAACTCTTCCTCATACATCACTAATCACCACACTCAATTTATGTGGACTC
>NW_006239548.1:205083-205380 GCF_000226075.1 Solanum tuberosum
TTGTTGTTGTTCACACATGTAGTTCTCTTATGTCCAGCTCTCTTACAAATTGAACATTTGTTCCTTCTCTTGCTCTTGAAATTCTCACCGATGCCTTTGACACGTTTTCTTATTTTTCTTCCAAGCTTGGTATCGACAAGAAGCGGAAGAATCTTCACATTAAGCAGTTCTTCTGGAACACACCATTCTGACTCGAGAGGGACAACATTAATAGAATCCATGTATGCAAGAAGGTACACTTCAACTTTATACAAAGGTGAAGAGTACTCATAGATGCTCATACCATACTTATTGTCG
>NW_006239548.1:205394-205693 GCF_000226075.1 Solanum tuberosum
CATCGCGTGAGCACAAGGTATCTTGATCAAGTCATATTCCCTACATGAACATGACTTTTTCAGTAGGTCCACATAGGCAGTAACACCCGAACCGAACACGGTAAATTGATTGCCGTCCTCGATTACATTCTCCACATACAAGGAGTTGCCCTCGATCATTTTTTTTTTGCTATTTTTTTGGCAGTTCGGCACCATTTGATTACCCATTGATTTGAGGATATATGCATGCCTCTCCCTAAACTATTCTCCAAATCTCTTAGCAATCAAATTAAATATAGATGCCACGGGATACTCTCTTT
>NW_006239548.1:205709-207707 GCF_000226075.1 Solanum tuberosum
GGATACTCTCTTTCATCTATCAACATAACATTGAGTGACTCGGCGATATTTGTGGTCATCACATCATATCTATTGCTAGAAAAATGTGCCCTTCTCCACTTGTCAAAACCAATATCATGCTCAAGGACGACGGCTGCAACGGGGCATTTGTTCTTGAATTCCACAAAATGATTGTCAAACTCCTCCAAAGAATAAGCCTTTGCCGCATTGTAGTAAAAATAAATGTAATCTCCACAATGATGATTTACGCGGAGATTTTCATCGAGGTGCCTCATATAATATTCATGGTGAGCATGATTGTAAACGTTCACAATACCGTTGGCGATACTCTTGTGTCTATCGGAGATAAAACACAAATATGGTTCATCGACCACAATCTCTTTCAATTTCTCAAAGAAGAATGTCCAAAGTTAAATTCTTTTAAAATACAAATTTGAACTTCTCAAATTTGAAATTTGAAACTTGAAACTTGAAAACTTAAGCATTTTTTATTAGCTAAAAATGTTATTGAAAGCTAATTAACTAAATTAACTAAATAAGTTATTCAATAACATATAATTTCAATACAAATAAATAAACATATACAAAAAAATAAAAATTTCACGACCCGTCCCATCCCGTCCCGCCAAATCCCGTCCCATCCCGTATATATAGTGGGACGGGATGGGACGAATTTTTATCTCCCCCAATCCCAGTCCCCCCAAAATCCCGGCCAAGGAATCAGTCCCCTGTCCCGTCCCGTCCCCAAGTCCCCGTCCCCGTCCCCTTGCCAGCCCTAGCTTGGACTACAATGAAAGGAATTAAACATAGCTCTTTGAATCTCTTTCATTTGGACCCTTGCCATCACGATACATATTTACACAAAGTGAAGCAATGACTTTGATTGAAATTATTCTATGGCTACTGTTGGCATGTTCAATGCCACAACTATGTTCGTCAATGTACTTATAGATACAAAATCTATCCGAACACTCATATTTCCTCGCCCACAACATCCATGCACAGTTGCAAGATACACATTTCATCTTTAAGTATTTAGTATAACTCTTCACAGTAGAAAAATCAAAAGATTTTTTTACCGCCGCTTCGGCTAGTAACAATTGCAACTCATTCTTGTTACTGAAAGTTTGGTTTATACATAAATTAGTTCCATCGGAGAAGGAATGGTTGGATTGTGATCCCAATTCCTTTTGTACCTGCATTTCTTCACAACATTCGGGTTCGGGATCTTCCGCATCTACTGGCTGTTTTTCCACATTAGTTGGATCATCATGTATTTTCATTGAATGATCACCCAAACTCTCCTTTGAATTATCACCCAAGCTCTCCTTTGAATGATCACCCAATCTTTCATTTCCAATCGAATCATTGTCGCCGTTAAATGAATTCGTTGGTTCAATTGGAGGCCTCGCATTAACGTTTATCCTCAATGTAGGCCTGGAGCCATCAATACCAATATCTAACATGTACAAGCTCACGTGCCTGTCATTTTTTATGAATGTGGGATGTATTTTTTCCCCTCCCATTCATTTGATAGCTAATCACCAAGTCATTTGGCTGGCAAGTTAACTTACCGGCCTCAATTACGCTTGTTATCATATCGTCATATGAACCATTGCGACGCAACGCAATGGGCACTGTCGTCTTACTAAAAGATTTCCAATTCTAGCTTTTGGGAGTCATCTCCCAAACTCCCATATAATCACCATCAGCAACAACAAATTCAGCTACTGTCATTATAGACTACAAAGATAGCTACTAGATTACAATATCAGTCATTAACGATCGATGAGGTACGACATCCGTACAAAAATGCAACTGAATGAGATCGTGGTTCAAAATGCAGCTCCTGCAATGGCGAAATAAATTTTTAATGCTTTTAAACTACTAAAATATATCTATAATGAGTTATCAAGTGTTTATTATGGAAGATTTCTCAAATTTCTAAAATGCCGGAAAAATCATTTTGAAGCTTGATTTTTGAAAGAAAATGGAGTA
>NW_006239548.1:208427-209192 GCF_000226075.1 Solanum tuberosum
GTTAGTCTTCTTTCAAACACCCCGTCTATTTTTTTAACAGGGTTTTCTTTGCACATGAGAAAAATTTCCTCCAAAACTCTCTGCTTCCATCACAGTTGGATAACCAATTCTGGATTGATTGACATCATCAAAGATTTGTTGCGGTGCGAAGTAATTTGATTTCCTCCCGTTCTTTAGAGAAGGAAGAACTTCTCTATCAAGGATAACCAATTGCGGAGCAGTTTGATTTCTCCGGTTTCTCTTGAGATAATGAAGAACTTCTCTATCTAAATGCAAAAACGTTTTGAATCTAGCTTACATGGTGTTTTTTTAATCTTCTTAAATTACGTGTCAAGTTAAAACTAGACAAACAATCGATAGAAGTCATATATTGCAATCTCCAATTTGTATGATCAATGAGGAGAAATGTTCAAACATATTTAACGGATTGACCAGAAATCTAATATATTTTCATGGTTGCTTATATTAATCAAATGTTGTTAACATATGTTCATGCATTACACCTGCAATATTCTTATTCTACAACGTGCTAACAATACCAATTACTCTGTAACACCAATAATAAATCTCTAGCAATATCCATCGATTTAAAATTAATTATCCAGCCGTAGTAGAAACAGATAAAGTTTTGGAGAAAAAATTTCTCACGTGCAAAGAAAACCCCGGTTAATAAAATAGATGGGGTATTTGAAAGAAGACTAAATATGTACCAATTCTTGAAATATGGAGGACTAAAAGTGCTCCATGCTAAAATATAAGGACTAC
>NW_006239548.1:209440-223705 GCF_000226075.1 Solanum tuberosum
TATATGTAAATAAAATTTATAATCACATCATTACTTTTTAAAATTTATTATTCTCACCGACATAAAATTTATTATTCTCACCAACAGAGGCGTTTCCAGGAGGGGGTCACTGGGTTCACGTGAACCCATGCTCCTCTCCTGAAATCGTATATAGTAGTGTTATATTTTTTAAAAATATTTAAATATAGACATGTGAACCCACACTTGAAGTATTATACTGTACGATTATGTTGGGTGCACCTTTCTAAGTGAGGTTAGAAATTTGAATCTTTTAGTTATCCTGTTTTATTTTCCTTTTAAAAATTGGGTAATGTCTCTCTAAGTGGTTTGGATAGGTAAAAATAATTTTGGACCTATAATTTTAAAATTTTAATTATTTTTAGTGATAAGAACCTAAATGTTAAATCGATCAAATTTATATCTTAGATCCACCTTTTTGTAATAGTGCACCCATCATCTAAAAATCCTGGTTACGCCTCTGGTCGTAGTGGCGAGAAAACTGCATCAATGTTTCTTTCAAAAAGTCTTGGCAGATGGGCTCATGGTTTTGAATATGGAGCTTTAATTAGAGGTCAAGGGTCATCTGGAAAGGCTTCTTCTTTCAGAAGTTGTTCTACAGTAAAGATATGGTACATTCTCTTCTTGCATTTTTGCACTTACGCTATCCAGTTGTATTGATATAATTTTCATTATTTCTTATCTGACTAGAGATTCTATAATGTAGCCTCTCCCCCGAAACACGTAATAGCACTCACAATTGTCCCTGGATCTGTCATTTTCATAGAGCTAAGGTAATGCAATGAGACATTCATTTCTTTATTTTAATAGTCTTGTGCTCTTAGATTTCTGTTCTCTCAGGAAAATGTGAAGACGAGAGGGCTGAAGCTGAGATCAGTTTTAGATGCTCTTAATATGAGATATAGAGCCACAACAACGAAAACTGGGAATGATCTTCCAAATCTGCATATAGCGTGCAAGTAAGATGCTTTGTTTTGAGTTTCGTTTCTTATTTATTAATGGATGCACGGAAATGGAATTCTGAATATGAGGAAAGTAAATTCAGTTATTCGGTCCCAGCTTTTAATGTTATGAAATCGAATCATTCTGAATCCTCCACTGCCTTATTGCACTTCTACCGTCTCTTGGTCACTGTTTGAGCCCTTGTATTCCTTTAATAACTCTTGCAAATGTGCATGGATTGTTCAGTTACTGAAGCGCGAAAAGAGAAGTCCGAAATTTGGAAGAAAGGGAAAAGAAAACAGTCTTTTTCTTGCACGAGTTTGCAAGAAAGGGAAAAGGAAGCTGCTTGATACGGGCAGTATCAGGTTTAAATTATAGGTTAAATTTATAATATCTTAAAATGTTTAATGAATGAAGATAGAGGCTTTATAACAACTTAATTGTGCTTTTGCAAAGCTAAAGTTACGGATAAGTCTTGGCATTATGGACATTGAGTTGTCTAAAGTCATTTCTATGGTTATATCATGTTCTTTATGAAGAAGAGTGAAATTTGCATGTGAATTGTCACACTTTTGTGGTCTCATTAGATTATTGAATTATTTCAACCAAAGATTGCAAAAGATTAATGAATAGCATCTATCACACATGCCATTTCAAAGTGACTAAATTTAGACGTTTGTAACTATCATTGAGAAGTTGTGGTACAATGTCTTCTTGTTACATAGCTTTTGTTATTCTATGGGACCTGCTATTCTGCTATCATTTGATTTGATGTTTCAGTTTTTTAGATGGGAAAAGGTCTGATATATCCTCAACTTTGTCATTATGAAAATGGTTCATATATATCTCTACTTTTATACAAATGACTCACATATACCTTTTTTTTCTAACGGAAATGAAAAAAATTAATTTTAGTTTAATTTTTTTATTATTGTTTTAAAAAATATATATATAATCTCATATGAGTAGATTTAATCCTCCTCAAACATATTTTTTTGACTTTTTTTTTTCAATGACTAATTTAGATTTATTATTTTGATGGTCAAGATTATTTATGTTTCACTTGTAAAACTTATTATAGATGACCAAATTTTTTTCTTCAAATACAAAAATTAAATTACAATATAGACAAAAAATAGTTTTAAATTATAATATAGCCACAAAAAAATAGTTTTAAATTTTTTTCTTTACACTAAGGAATGGAAAAATAAAATAAAATAAGAATAAAAAACTCAAATAATTATAATCAAAGAAGTCAAAAAATAATTTATGTATGAAAAAGATTAAAATATACCTTGAACTTTGTTAGAAGAATCATATATACCCCTCAATAATTTTTAAGAAAATTAAAAGTCAAAAATATAAATTTAAAACTAATTTTTTCACTTTCGTTAAATGAAGAGTATATGTAAGCTCATTTTGTAACGGTAGGGGTATATGTGAGCCGTTTGTATAACGGTAAGGGTATATATGAACCACTTCGAGACCAAAGGGCATATCAACTCCAAATGACAAAGTTGAAGGGTATATCAGGTCCTTTTCCCTTTTTATATTTCTCCGCATTTAAAAAGGTTGATATCTTATGGAAAGAGTTGCCAAGTCCATCAAAATCTTCCAGAGTCTCGATAGGGGAACTATATATGTAGGTCTTCATGTTTTAAAGTTGTGACAGAATCAAATTCTGTAATGCGCTTGTGGATAGTTTTATCCATATACGGGAGTACAAGCTTTTACGGACCGTACTGATCATTCGTAAATCAATTTCCTGGAGACCCAATTAAGTGGCCATAAACACATATTTTTGGTATTTTGATTCGAGAAAGTAAAAGAAACAAGACTAAAACAGTTAACAAAAGAAACAGAATAGGAGTGCAAGAAGAATTTCAACATTTCAGGACAAAGTAGCACCGTTTTTTAATTGGTAGTTCGTTGATGCAAAATTGTACACTGCCAATGCAAACACCAGCTACAAACAGTAGTTTAATAGCTTTTTGGGCCAACTAGCGTTATATCAGTGTTTTGACAATGGAGACTTGTGGCTTGCAGGTGAAACACCGCTCCAAATCAGTGAAATTTTAAAATTTCTGATTTAACCAACAAACACAGGGCAACAATTATGAACCGCCAATGTTCCACAGTGACCTCTTCGCAAAAAAATGGTCCAATTTCAGTTCAACAATTCAACAACCATGTCCAATGGGTACCCAAACTTCCCCAAATAATTCATATTTCAATTTAAACAAATCTTGACGATTCCCCTAAGGAATGATGTCGCCTGATCTATCATTGGGAACCATCAAGTAACACAAGTATGGTCTTTCAAACAATTTTCAGACCTCTCATTCGCATTATCAACCTCATCACCATATATTAATCATTCAAAGCAAGTCTACAATCATTCATGGATTCTACCCAAGCACATTTCTCAACAAAAAAACTAAAGATTCACATCATGACGAAGTGATCCTTAGTAATGACGTCACCCAATCCATCATAAGGCCCTCATGCACTACGTAAACACAAATGGGTTGCTCAGAATTCACCTCCAACTAAAATTTTAAGCAATACATACAAGATTTCACATGTTTTTCTACACATTCAAGCTCAAACAACATAGATCTACTCATTTAAATCAAAAAAGCCCTTTTTCTGAGCAACAAAATCAAGCACAATACTTGGATTTTGGGAAAAACTAGTTCTAACATGGAACGATTTTCACATATTAATAAGCATACATACAAGATTTCACATGTTTTTATACACATTCAAGCTCAAACAACATAAATCTACTAATTTAAATCACAAAATTAAAGCCCTTTTTCTGAGCAACAGAATCAAGCACAATACTTGGGTTTTGGAAAAACTAGTTCTAACATGGAACGATTTTCACATATTAATAAGCATACATACAAGATTTCACATGTTTTTATACACATTCAAGCTCAAACAACATAAATCTACTAATTTAAATCACAAAATTAAAGCCCTTTTTCTGAGCAACAGAATCAAGCACAATACTTGGGTTTTGGAAAAACTAGTTCTAACATGGAACGATTTTCACATATTAATAAGCATACATACAAGATTTCACATGTTTTTATACACATTCAAGCTCAAACAACATAAATCTACTAATTTAAATCACAAAATTAAAGCCCTTTTTCTGAGCAACAGAATCAAGCACAAGGAAGAAAGGGGAATGAGTGTGTATACTAGAAAGAAAAAATTGAGTCTGAAGTTGGAGGGGGTTATGAAGATGTGAGGAGCAGAATGTGGGGAAATGGAATCGTGGGGAATGAATGAGGAAGAACATGGAAAGGTTTAAGACTTTTTGAAGATAATAGAATAAAACGTGTCAAATAAGTCTTGGTCTTGTTTTTGGTGATATTGACTTAATCAAACACGATTAAATGAAAAGTGGACTTGATTAAAATAATTAAAAACTTTAGGGTGTAGATTAATATTTCAAATATTTTGAAAAGTTTTTCCTCTTTTTTGAAATTTCAAATTTTAAACCTTCCACCTTCATTATCTTTTCAATCTTTCTTTCTCTTTTCAAATATGTTTCTCCCTCTTCTTCTTTTCTTAGGTGAAATGGTCTGATGGACCCTTATACTTGTATGCGTTTGTATTCTGAATCCTTCTACTTGACCTTTTGCCAGCTGAACCGTTAAACTCAATTAAATGACACGTTTAAACCTCTCGAACCATCTGTGGAGCTCACTCTCTCTTACTCAAATTAGGGTTGGACAAAGATGTCGAAAAACCAAAATATCGAACCTAACCGATTTTTTTTGGTAATTCGGTTTTCAGTTCGGTATTCAATATAAACTTTTATATTTTTTGATATTTCGATTCGGTTTTCGATATGTGAATTTTGTATTATTGGTTATTTCGGTTTACCAAAATATATTATATTATAATATATATTAATATTATATTAATTATTAATATTAATTATAAAATAATAAATTTTATATACACAATTGAATTAGTCAATTAGGTCGGTGACTTCAACAGCTTCACGTTTCAGTCTTCTTTTTGCTTCAACTTACATAACAGCGACACATTTTAGCCTTTCACTTACCCTTAATGCTTTACCACTTCCCAATTCCAGCGATCGGCGTCGTCGCTTCGACCAGCAGGCCAGTAGGTAGCGGTCGACCAACAACAGCTGCCAGCTGACAAGCAGCAGCCTCCAGACGATCAACAACAACCACCAGCCGACCAGCGGAGCAGCACTCTAGCAGCAACAACTGGCGACCACCATCAGGCATCATGTATTGTATATTTGAATTTAATATTTTGATTATATTTTGTTTTCAAGATTTTTTCATCCATTTTTTTTTGGATTTTTGATTTTGTTAATAGTTAGTGTGTGAATTATTAAATTTTAAAAAGCCCACTAAGCAGGCTCATAACAAAAAATCGAACTTACAAAAATTGAACCGAAATAACATAAACCAAATCGAAATAATAAAAACTAAATCGAACCGAATTATTTTGTTTTGGTGTTCGGTTCACGTGGTACAAGAACCGAAAACCGAAAAAATAAAAAAATAAATTTGAAATCGAACCAAATGTCTAGCCCTAACTCAAATGACATATCATATCCATGTCAAATATAATAATTCCATGTCATAATTATTTCATAATTGTTTTTAAATTATTAAATGTTATTCCATAAAGGACAAAAATAATAAATCTTCTATTTACAATAAATAAATAAAATAAATATTTCTTTCACCTTCCCCCCACCTCCCTCAACCCACAACCACCATTAACACCATCTCCATTCACCTTTTGTTTCTTCTTCATGTCCCTTTTTTGTCTATAGTTATGACCATGCTCTTCAAGTTCTTAAAAATCATAATTCGATTTTTTCTCGAAGGTTCTAACATTCATAACTCTTAATTGTATTTTTTTACCAACGTTTACATCATCCATTTGAACCAACATAAATTTCTTTTCTCCATCAATACCAATAAATCACCATTAATATATCACGATAGATCACAATATTTGTACACAATTTTACATAATACATTTCATCTAATTTCACAAAGATATTCAACAATGAATTTTCATCCTTCAAGTTTATTGAATCTTTGTCACCTTATGAATTGTAAATAAATCAGAAAATAGAAGGAAAAAACAGATCTACCATAACAACACATTTTTGTTTCTCTAGGAAGAAATAAAATATGAAGAAAAGGAAAGAAAAGAGAAATTGGAGATGTGGGAAGGGGAGAAAAAAAAAAGGAAATGGGGGTTGAATGGGGAAGAAGGTAATGGTAATGAGAGAGAGAAAAATAGGGTGGACTAGGAGGGAAAGAAGAAAGAAGTGATTTTTTTTAATTTTCTTTTATTTTTGGTTATTTTTTTTTATTTAAAAACATTATTTTTAGTCCAAAATTTGGAGTTCATGCTCCTTCTACGCGTGAAATCACGTGTTGGTGCCAACTCAATAAATAAACTGTCACGTAAGCTTGGTCAATGGTCATAAGGGCTTAAAATATCAAATTCCATTGAGATTAAGGGTTCAGTTGATAAAGAATCAAATAGAAGGGTTCATAACACAAACTCATATAAGTACAAGGGTCCATCAGACCATTTCGCCTTTTATTTTATTCTCTTTTTTGATTTCTTCCTCCCTGTTTTTTTTCCTTTTTCTATTCCTCCATGTACTTCTTCTTCTTTATCGTCTTTGTTGTCGTTATTATTGTCATCGACGTTTATCATTTTTTAATCACTTTTATCTTTTTTTCTCTTCATAACCCTATTTGACAAACTATTTTGCTTTGATTTAAATTTTTTTAAAGTTATTGAAAAACTCTATAGAAAATCAAGCAATTGTTCAAGAAATTGTTGAAGTTACTGTTAAAGTTGTAACAAATGTCTTATATGTTAAAATGAATAAGTCATCAATTGTAAGAGGTAAGTCTATTCAATTCCAATAAATAAGTCATTCGTTGTAACATATGATTATTCTGTTGCAACAGATAAGTCAATTGTTGCAACAAATGTCATATTATATGTTGTAACATATGTTTGATATGTTGCAACAGATAAGTCATATGTTGTCACATATAAAACATCTGTTGCAACATATGATTATTTTGTTACAACAGATGCATCAACTGTTGCAACATATGACTATACTATTGCAATAGATAAGTCATTTGTTGCATAGGTAAGTCATATATTACAACAGATAATGCATCTTTACAGTAAATAAATCATTTATTGCAACATATATCTATTTTTTTTTTGCAATAGATAAGTCATCTGTTACAACAAATGACTTATCCAACATAAGTTATTTGTTGCAAAAAATTAATATATGTTGTAACATATATACTCATTTGTTGAATAAGTTGCAACATTTGTTGGAAGCTCAAAAAATGATTGGTTTTTCTCTTCTTTTTTTTCCATTTTGGGTTCCCGTCCTTTTTAGTTAAAATTGGATTTTTAATCTTTTACCTTTTTACCCCTCATTTAATATAATAGATCAAAGTGTCAATTTAAAAACTTAAGGGCAACTTCCACACATTTCTAATAAATCATTAATGCTTAATTACATAATTGTCACCTACACTCAATAATTTCAACTTATGTCATCACCATTAATTTTGACACCTTAATGTCACCCTCAATTCAAAATCCCAGGCTTTTGGGACTTTTGAAAAGGAGGTCAAAATACGAATTCGATCTTTCATGAGTAAATTTTTTAAAAATCTTTAAAAATACCTGGCTTTCGTTGGATCAATGATTTACCAATGCCGATTTGCAAGACGTGGATTTAGCACAGATGCTGAAAAATCTAGCTAGTTCATTATCTTTATCTTGCATCGGTGCTTCGATCAGCAATATATAATTCTTGACCGATGGTTCGGTGGTCTATCTTAGGTTCCTGATTTTCTTCACAATTCACTTTTTCATACTTGTGTTTTACTAGTATTGTATAATTGCCAGCCGACATTTTGCTAGTTAAGAACTAATGACCATGACGAGCAATTTTTTTCATCATTTTTACTTGACATCTTTTCACACTCCTGAAACACACCAAAAACAAAAAAAAGTTAAGTAAAAAATTGCTTCCCAAAAAGTTCTTGATTTAACAACCTGACACGACGTAAATACCTCACATTCAACCTATATCTTTGTAACACCTCAGAAATTGGAAAAAGGAAGAACATCATGTTTTGGCTACTGATTATGTCCTACGAGACCAGTCCATCGTTTGTAAAAGCTTATACGGGTCATAGATTGCACTCGTAGGAATAAGGTTTAGTTTAGAAAAAAATCAAGTTTCTAAAGTTTAACCTACGAGTGAATAGGATGGGTAGGCGTTTGGACTACAGGGAGTAGATAGGTTCCATAGAATGGTCTCAGAATGGGTGCAATATTGGACTTGAACTTGGGTTCTACGAGCCATAGAAACTTTGATGGGCCATAGAAAGGTCTCGTGGTAAGGAAGCTTTCAACTCAACTTTGAGCTAGGGTGTTCGTGTGACCTTGAGTCATATCCAAATCTATTCCAACACTAAAATATTGACCTTTTCACATATGAATAATTTAAGAATAACCCGATACAATTTTCCAAGCAAATAAAGAATGGTTTCGGCCTTAACTTAGAAATTTTTGGGTTGTTATAATATCTCCCCCTTAGAATTCTTCGTCTTCGAATGATGGCTTAACAGAGCATGAAAAGGGTATGAAAATGTTTAACAACCCAATATATTTCAAAATACACATTAAAGTCATAAAATCAAAACACTGAAGGAGGAACTGAATTGAATGAGTACTTTATGAAGAGTTAATACCTTGGACAGGAACTAAATCGGAGGAAAAGAGATGAGGGTATCTCTTCTTCATATCTTTTTTTGCCTCCCATGTAGCCTACTAATCAAACTGATTTATTCACAAGACTTTGACTGATGCAACCTCTTTGGTTCTCAACTTACAAACCTGGCGATCAAGAATCTGGACGAGAATCTCTTTATAAGATAGGTTTTCCTTGATACCAATATTCTTGGTAGGCACAATAAATGAAGGATCACCCAAATTCTTCTTTAGCATAGAGATATGAAATACTGGATGGACGGCTGAAATGACTTCCAAAACTGAATGGTGAATTGTGCACCCCTATATGAAAGGATGGACAATGGGACTCCATGTCGGACTATCTCACAAATGTATAAACTTGGATAATCTTCTACTGAATTGGTAGTCTTCATTAGTAAGAATTAGGCTTAATTAGTCATTTGGTCTGCAATCACCCAAATTGAATCATGTTACCTACGAGATAGAGCTTAGCCAATAATGAAATTGATATTAATGATCTCCCACTTCCACTATGGAAGAGCTATGTTCTGAGTCACCCCACATCACCTTTGGTGTTCAACCTTGACTTGCTAATTTGGGCACTTAGCAACAAAATCTGCAATACACATATTCATACTTTTCCACCAGTAGATCTCTCTCAAGTCATGGTACATCTTTTGGAACCCGGATGGATTGAGTATCTGGAACAATTAGCTTCTACCTTGATCCTCTCTTGGAGCTCATCCACCTTTGGAAAACACAATCTACCTTGATATCTCAACACACCATCTCCCCTTTGTTCAAAAGTCATCACCTTTTGCTTATGAACATTTGTCTTTAGTTCAAGTAATATGGGGTCTTTGTCTTGCTTCTCCTTCACTTCTGACACTAATGACGATTCAACCCCATTCATCATAACAACTCCCTATTCACTAGAATCTAACAAACATACACCCAAACGTGTAAATTTGTTAACTTCCTTAGCCAACTCTTTCTTGCCTACAACGACATGAGTAGTACTTCCCATGGACAACCTTCTAAAGGCATCAGAAACAACGTTAGCCTCACCTAGGTGATAGATGATACTCATGTCATAATCCTTGAGTAACTGAAACTCCCTTCTTTGTCTGAGGTTAAGCTCCTTGTGATTGAAAACATACTGGAGACTCTTGTGCTCGGTGAACACATCCAGATAAATGTCAAAGAGATAGTGATGTCATATCTTGAGAGAAAAAGCTACTATCACCAACTCGATACCATAAGTCGGGTAGTTCCTTTCGTGAATCTTAAGCTGCTAGGAGGTGTAGGCTATAACCTTACCATTCTGAATCAACACTCGACCAAGCACCACTCTAGATGCTTCACAATAGATAACAAAACCATTTGTATCCTCTGGTGGAGTCAACCCTAGAGTTGTAGTTAACCGAGTTTTTAATTCCTGGAAGCTTTTCGCACAAGCTTCAGACCATTTAAACTTAACTATCTTTTGAGTAAATTTAGTCAGTGGCGATGAAATAGATGAGAACCCTTCGATGAACCTTCTATAGTACCGTGCCAACCCCAAAACATTTCTTTTATCAGTATGGGATGTGGGTCTAGGCCAATTTCTGCAGTGCCTCAATCTTCTAATTGTCTACACAAATTCCTTCACTTGACACAGTGTGGCCTAAGAATGCCAATGATTCAAGCCAAAACACACACTTAGAGAACTTGGCATATAATTCTCGATCTTTGAGAGTTTGGAGGACTATTCTTAGGTGACTAGAATGGTCCATCTCATTCCATGAATAAATCAATATGTCATCAATGAACATGATAATAAACATGTCCAGATACAACTTATATACTTTGTTCGTAAGATCCATCAATGTTGCAGGAGTGTTAGTCATACCAAAGGACATAACAAGGAACTCATAATGACCATAACTGGTCCTGAAAGGTGTCTTTGGGATGTCACGTTCTCTCCTCAACTAATGATACCCAAATCTGAGGTCTATCTTAGAGAAACAAGTGGCTCCCTAAATGTGGTCGAAAAGGTCTTCAATTCTTTGAAGGGGATACTTATTCTTTATGGTGACCTTGTTCAATTGGCGGTAATCGATACACATCCTTAGTTCTCAACTGGCGGTAATTGATACATATTTCGAAGTCTATTTCTCTCTCATGAGGGACTTTGAGAAGATCCTCTGGAAAGACCTCTTGAAACTCACTCACAACTAGAACTGACTGAATAAGTAGTGTCTCAACACTAAAATCATTCACTCAGACTAAGTGATAGATGAACCCCTTAGAAACTAACTTTGTGGCCTTAATGTATGAAATAAAATGAACCTTAAGCACTACTAAAGTACTCCTCCACACTAAAACTGGCTCATTAGGAAGTTGAAACTTGACTACTCGAGTTCTACAATCAATTGAGGCATAGTAAGAATGAATCCAATTAAAATAAAAATACACCATGTCTAGCTCAACTAAGTTAGCCATGGTGTCTTTGTGATAGAAAGAGATGGTGCAATCACGATAGACTCTTCCTGCTAGAATAGACTCACCAACAGGTGTGGAAACACTGAAGGGATCAAAAAGTTGTATAGGCAAAATACTGAACCTCAAGGCTACATCAGGAGTAACAAAAGAAAAAGTTTCACATGGTTCAAGTAAGGCATAAATATCAATAGAAAAGACTTTAATAAGACCAATGATAACATCTGACGAGTTCTCCTGATCCTAGCGACTAGCCATAGCATACAAATGGTTTATACCTCCACATGTTCCTGAAGTAGCTCCTCTCTAAGAAATCATGTCTACTAGAAATGCTGAAGAAGATTGGGCTCTATTTCACCATTACCCTGCCTATTTTTAGAGTAATGTCTCATGAAATGATCCATCAGACCATACTTGAAACATCCATTAGAGCCATAACGACATTCTCCTGGGTGGTTTCTACCGTACCTAGTCCAAGAGGAGGTCCAGTTAGCCCCTTGTGCCACACTACCTTGAGACTGAGTACCCTGAGATTTTAAATTTTGCGAATTATGATTCTTGCGATCAATCTTGTTTTTGGTAAAGGTGCACTAGTTGATGATGTGATAGGTCTAGATGACTTTTGTTGAAAAGATTAATCATTCCCATGTTTGGCCTTCTGCTAGTCATTTCATGAATTGATGTCTTGGCTTCTTGTTGCGAAACTCTTCTCTTTCTTATAACTTAATTTCCTTAACCTACTGCACATTAATCGTGAGCTTGACTATGTCCATGTCCAATATCAATGTAGCCTCCTTACCTTCCTTACTCAATAATCGGGATAGGCCAGACAAAAACAAACTCATCGTACTCCTCATATTTGTTACCATCTTCGAAGCATAGCGGGATAGCTAAGTAAACTTTAGGTTGTATTCCTACACACTCATAACTTCCTGTTTTAGATTCAGGAACTCTGTCACCTTAGCTCCCATGGAAAGAAGTGCCCCAAGAAAGCATTCTCAAACACAACCCTACTCAAAAGTGGTGCCCCCTCTGCCCTGTTCGTTTTCCACTAATCATATTATATCCTATATACACCTTTGAGATGATATGAGGCTAACTCTATAAGATCTAGATCGACAACATACATGACCTCAAACACTTTCTGAATGCCTTCCACAAAGTTCTCTGGATCCTCAGTGATTGTCAACCAAGTGATGTGACAAACCGAAAAACTAGTAGGTGGAACTAGAACCTTACGATTGTATTTTTGAGTTTGATTTGGGGTTTAGAAGTGTAAAATGAGTTCCCGAGCTTAGGATGAGGGGTTTAGGGGTTAAACGTCAAGATACGACTCCCCAAGGTTCGACCAAGGCTTAAACATTTTAGGTAATTCCTTTTCAATTGTTTTAAGTAGGGGTCATTTAGTATAGTCTTTATATATATATATAAACTATTTTAAGTCATTAAACACCCTATTAGCTCATTATATCTCAAGACCCTAAATAATAACCACCTCCTCTCCAAAAAATATTCTCTCTCTAGAAATTCCATTGAAGAGCAAGAACAAGGTCAAGTTTAGGGTTCAAGGAGCATCCTTTATTCTTCAATTTCGTGTGGAAATCTTCATAAGGTATGGTAGTTGTCATCCTTGGGTAGCTATCACCCACGAAGTCCCTTCAAAAGCTTTTATCTCAAATCTAGAAATCCCCTAAAGCTAGGGTTTCAACTCAACCCCATGGATTCCTTTCAAAGTTCCTTTTAAATGTTGAATTATGTTCGTTTATGGATGTATTACTGATTTTGTATGATTTTAACTTGAATTCCTCAAGAATCCATGAGTTCCCCAATCCTAGCTATGGTCCTTCTTTACATTAAGAATGTTGTTGCAAGTTGGTCTAATTGATTGGATGTGAGTAGATTATGATGTTATTGCATGATTGTAGTATGATTCTACATGTATACTTGATTAACCTAATATTATAGGCTGAAATTGATGTGGCCTAGGGCTATGTCATTAAATAGGCAAATTGAGGGTTTAGATGTGACCTTCTAAGATTGATGAACTTCTTGATGAATTGCCTTAGATTAGATCACCTAGACATGAATTGTTATAAGTAAAGCTTGTAGATATGAACTAACTTGATTAGGGCTAACATGATGAATCATGGTTGAAGTAGTATTGACATTTAGTTTACTTGATGCTATATGACTCTAATTGAGTAAGAATATGGTTAGTTTACCTTGAGAATTGGGTTTACATGAGGACCATGTGAAGTATTTCTTGAGAGTAAGGCTAGTGATATGAAGATGACTCCTAGGGCTTTAACGGTAAAAGCTAATATGAATAAGCTATGGGTGATAAGGCTTTAATAAGGAAGCTATTATATATGTTGAATTGTATATGGCATTATTGTGAAAGGACTTCATCCACATGGCCTATAATATGAGTATATGAGTGTATACATGGAATGAATGTTGTAATTGAGTTACGACTATATCTCTATGTCTCATGTGGTGAATGCTAGATGTGTTGACTTAACATGATCCTTAAATGCAAGATATGAGGGGTATGCATGATTATGATGTTATGTGCATGTTTTATGAACACTTAGAGAGTGAAGTGTCTATGATGATAATGTTGTTGTTGTGTCATTGAAAGGACAATCACCCCCCCAATGCATGAACATGACTATGATATGACTAAGGTGTTGTCGAAAGGCTAATTCTTATATGCATCCTTACACATGACTATACATGAAGTATGTATGTTTATGATAAGCTTGTTGTGTTGATTGAAAGTCTATTCTCATGAACACACTATGAATATGATGTGAAAGGTTACTCATATGTTGATGATTCTAAGGTTGAAAGGACATTCTCACCTAATGAATCTATCAGACATTATGATGCTATGTTGGTTTGAGTGCCTAGTGCATTATTTCATGAACATGAACTTAAGTAAAGACTTAATATAAATTTCAACGGGAATTATGCTTAGCACCGAGTGGATGTAAC
>NW_006239548.1:223745-241201 GCF_000226075.1 Solanum tuberosum
GTAAGTTATCTCATGAGATGGAAACCTTTTACGTTAGAAAGTCCGGGTTTCTAGTAGCAATCTCCTTATCGCATAACTATGTGCCCACATAGCTCTTTAGCTAGTAGATCCACCTAAATGCTTATATGTTAGTTCTACCTCAGGCAAGTAGGACACCACTTTTCGGTGTGGGGGTAAGACACCGGATTCCATGTAGCTCAACATGGTCTATGTCGGTTAAGGCTATATTTCCCTATATGATAAGAATATGAATAATGACAAGGACTTGAGTTATGTACTATGGTTCCTTAAGAGGTTCTACTTAGTATGAATGGGGGTATGGGACTTCGTTCATACATTGCACAAGTAGGCTTGAGAGTGGGCATGGTATATCTCTTTTATGATATGATAATTGTGAGTTAAATGTATGCTTTATATGAATTATGAACATGAACATGAACTATACTTATGACTTCTTAATGAGCCTTACTTAGTGTGAGTGGGGTTATGTGACTTCACTTATACATTGCACAGGTAGACTTATAAAGGGGTTATGATGTGGTTTCCTTATGCTGTGAATACATATGAATTTATGTATGCATGATATGAATTGTTGCTATGAGTGACTTTACTTATTACAGGTTATAAACATGAATGTCTCCTTGTCTATGACTGTTGGATATGGATAAGGTCAAGGTATGTTATGCATGAATATGGTGGTCTAAAAATGAGACTTAGTATAGATAGGATTATGTGATCCTATCTATGCATTGTACAAGTGTAGCTTATGTGATAGTTCTATTATGATGAGACGATCTTGGTATGTAATTATGTATGTGAACTATGTCTTGTGAAGATTGGAGTATGCATTATGTTTATGTTGGAGACTATGGTTGTGATTTTGATGATATCCCTTATGCTATGATGAAATGTATATTATTTGTCTTATGAGCTACATTCTCCAACTCCTTCAGAGATGATGTTCTTAAGTGGCATATATCATGGTTTCAACTAAAATGTCCCTTTTTGAATGTTTTGAGGATTTTTATGCATGGCTTCCATACTTAGTACATTTTGTGCTAACCCATATTTCTACATTTTCTATAAGTGTAGGGTTTGGTGATATCAGATTCCACCCTCGTGGCTAGGTCCAATGGATATTGCCTGTCTTATGACTCATACCCAACAAATTGAGGAGGAGAAACTAAAAAGGGTATCTAAAGAGAAACAGAGGTCTAGAATGGATGATGATAAGTTCTCCTATGATAGGTCCGATGGACATGGTCGTTCTACGAATCTACAAAGGTTTTCCGGGCAAGGTTCTTCACATGATCCTAAGTATAATGAAGATAGGGTGTCTAACCCTAAATCGCAAGGAATTAGTAGTGAATCCCTATGTATGAATGTGAAAGGTTTTCTAACATTGAATGATTCTAGGTTGAAAGGTTTGCTCACCTAAAATGAATCAAAGCATGTTTAATTATGATAGATTGAAGTAGTGATATGAGATCTCTTCATGAATACCTTGACTTGGTAAGACAAGACCATGTATGGTAGCTTGAGTATTAGATCTCAAGGATAGCCTTGGATTGAGCAATCGTACCCTTCCTAAGGTTATCTTGAACTAGCATGAAAGGATGATTGCATAATAGCATGACTTGGTAAGGACAAACCATTTCATTGGTAGCTTGAATTGAGCAATAGTTCCCTTCCTTAAGTAGCTTGGACTTGCATGAGAGTGTTCCTTCCATGATAGCTTAGGCTAGCACAATGAGTGCTTTTCCTTGATAGCCTTGAATTGGTAAATCGTAACCCTTCATGAGTAATGATTTGTATTGGACTAGTAAAGAAGTACTTATCCATGAATAGTAGCAAGACTCAAAGAGGGACTAGTTCCAAATCAAAGTAGCATGTTTATGATGAATAATTGTTACTTCAAGGAAGTATCGTAAGTGTATGTTATAATATTAGATTTTCTTGTATGATCTGTGATTATCTTGGATTGTTACTAGAATTGCCTTCCTTGATATGTATGACTATGAGGTGTATGACCCAAGTCCTAACTAAGGTTAAGTTGAGGTTAATTGATAAGTATTCCTCTTACATTATGATGACCGATGTGCATTGATTATGCCTATGACTATGTTGTTATCTTTTATGTTTATAGCTTATGTCTTATGTTGACTAATACTTATGTTATGCCTAATAGATGATTTATGCTAGCTATCATATTTAGTTTATTTTTGTACTAACACATACTCTTTCCTACATTCTTATCAAATGTAGGGTTCGGTGATATCGACTTCCATTCCCGTGGCTAGGATCTTAGTAGAAGCAAGGATTGAAGCTTTGGTAAGTCCTCATAATATTCGAGGAGATAGCCACCGTGTTCTTATGTCTTTCATTTCATATTTAGAACTATTGTATGGGCAGCATCCCAATGATATTCATGTGTTAGATGGTTTGAGATAAATTGCAATAGACTTTCACTCGTTTTATAAAAGACTTTGATTGTATGAAAAATGTTTTAAATTTATGCTAAATTTTATCATCTTATGTTATGAAAGCTAAGTGGCTTGTATGAGGTCCTCCAGGGTCTCGTACACCATGTTACATCTAGGGTGTACCCCTGGGTCGTGACAAGTAGCATGAAGATGTGTATTGCATAATTTGTTGATAAGTGCTTGAATTGCCAACAAGTCAAGGTAGAGCACCACAGGCCCGGTGGTATGGCTCAGAACATAGATCTTCTGGAATTGAAGTGGGCGATAATCAATATGGATTTCTTTACTAGTTTACTGCGGTCTCGTAGACAACATGATTTGATTTGGGGTATTGTATATCGGATGACTAAATCAGCTCATTCTTAATGGTAAAGACTACCTATTTAGCAGAAGATTATGCCAGATTATATATTCAAGAGGTAGTCAGACTTCATGGAGTTCTGGTGTCCATCATTTCAGATAGAGGTGTGCAATTCACTGCACAATTCTGGTCGTCTTTCCAGAAATGCTTGGGTTCGATGGTAAATTTGAGTACTTCTTTGCATCCTTAGACTGATATTCAAGCAGAGTGCGCACAATTCATACTTTAGAGGATATGTTGAAGGCATGTGTGATCGATTTCAAGGGTAATTGGGATGATCACTTATCTCTCATTGAGTTTGCTTACAGTAACAGTTTTCATTCTAGCATCCAGATGGCTCCTTATGAGGCTCTTTATGGGAGAAGATGTAGATCTCCTATTGGATGGTTTGAAGGTTGTGAAGCTGGGTTGATAGGACTAGACTTAGTTCATCCAGTTATGCAGAAAGTGAAGATCATTCAACAAAGGTTGAAAACAACACAAAGTCATCAAAAATCCTATCCGATGTTAGGAGAAGGGACTTAGAGTTTGAGGTGGATGATTGGGTTTATTTGAAGGATTCACCCATGAAGGGTGTTATGAGGTTTGGCAAGAAGGAGAAGCTTAGTCCCCAATATATTGGTCATTAAAGTATATCCAAGAGGATTGGCAATGTAGCCTATGAGTTGGAGATACTGCCAGAGTTAGTAGCAGTCCATTCGATATTCCATATTTTAATGTTAAAGAAGTGTATGGGAGATCCTTCACTTATAATACCTATTAAAAATATTGGTATTAAGGACAACCTATCTTATGAGGAGATCCCCATTGAGATACTTGATCATCAAGTTCGCAAGTTGAGAACCAAAGAAGTAGGGTCAGTCAAGATCTTATGGAGGAATCAGTTTGTCGAGGAAGCTACCTGGGAGGCTGAGGAGGATATGAGGTAGAGATACCCACATCTCTTTTCTTCCTAAGACATTTCAGACCAAGGTAATCATTTTTTGTAAAACACTCTTTAAATTGATATGCTATGTTGTGTTAAATCGCATGTTGGGTGTTTGAGCTTGGTGTTAGATGTTGCCACCCTTAGTTCTATTTAGAGTGATCTCATTCGAGGATGAATGTTCTCAAGAGGGGGATATTGTAACATATCGATCTTAAAAAGAACTTATTTTAGAAAGAATCAATCTGGAAAGAGCTATATTAAGATTTTTACAAGTTAGCCTTTAATTGTGAGTTTTGGGTCAACTTCAAATGACCATAACTTTCAATATAGGATGAGTTAGGTGACCACCCATAAGGTATCAAATGAAAGATAGTTTAGTCCTATTTCCAACACCACCGAGTTTGCTAAATTCCGAGTTTAGATGAGAAAGATATGCATGTTTGAGTTCAGCCTATCCGATTAAGGAAATTCATCCGAATTAAGGAAGGGTATTTTGGCCTTTTCCTTACCCCAATATCGTAACTCATTTTTAGTAATATTTTATAGGTCTAAACTGACTTAGATCAGTTTTCAAAATTCCTAAACACAATTAGGGTTTTAGAGAGAAGCTCAAGAGGAGAAAGAAAGGAGAAGTTCAAGCGTTCGTTCAAGATTCTTGAGATCGTTGAGGAGTTTCTCCAAGGATTCAATCCTTTCGAGGTATGTAAATTCTCATAGTGTTGGGTTCATTCACCCACATGCAAATCATGTGATTTTAATTCATAGTTTGGTTCTTGAGGTTGAATGATTTGATTTCTTGAGGTTTTGTGCTTCCTACTTGATAATGAAGTTCTTGTTGAGTTCTTGAGGTGAGAGTTGCGAATGAGTGTTTTTCTTTTTGGGTTTTGATGTAGATTTAGTTGTAATTACGTTGGGTTTAAGAATCCAAAAGAGTTTGAGGAAAATCGTTTGATTCTAGATGAGTTAGGGCATAAGATTGAACAACAAAATTCATCAAAATTCTGGGCAAGAACTTTGGGCGGCGTTCCACCGTAGCGACAGAACTACTGCCCATAACTTTGAGGCTTGATGCGGTGCACCACTAAGTGCACCTAAAACATTGGTCTATAGTTTTGGGGCTGGCACCCTGCGCCACTCAGTGCGTCAGGGTTGCCAGGTTCCCTACCTTTCCGACATTCTTTTCGTGTGAGTTCCCTCGAATCGTACCTATGTTTTCTACATGATATCCACACTTAAAAAATCTTCATTAGTTCTTGATATATC
This sequence comes from Solanum tuberosum, assembly GCF_000226075.1. Lineage (NCBI taxonomy): Eukaryota > Viridiplantae > Streptophyta > Magnoliopsida > Solanales > Solanaceae > Solanum > Solanum tuberosum. The sequence continues at coordinate 228,781 of NW_006239548.1, forward strand.
ATGCATATCCAAGTCATAAATCTTGAATTCATAATTTAAATTCAAGATAGGGTTGAGGGTAAAGTTCGAGGAAGTTCTTTTGAGTCATTTGAGAAGTCGTTGGCAAACCTTTAAAACATGTTTTAAAACATGAGTACTTGAATAGAAGGATGAAGAGAGTTGAGTTTAATTTTTCAAAATGAATATATCGGAACCAAGTAATCCCAAGAGTAAATGTTATTACATTTAAAATAAGAGGAAACTTTTATTTCCAAATGAGTTATGAGGAAGTTTTGAGCAGCATCTCATTTAGGATAACCTTTTGAGTAATTATCTCAAATTTTGAGGATGAGGAAATGTTTTTAAACATATGAGAATGATTTATATTATTGGGAGTAGTATTGAGCACCGATATGGGGACGAGTTCAGACAACTCAAAGTCCTGATAAACCATGTATGCCAACGTGTGTAAAGGGTCATAATTTTTAGATGATTCCTTATTGATTTTTAGAATACCTTAGTGGATGCACTTAGTTGAGGATGTCTTATACTCCACCAAGGTAAAGTATAGTTCTCGCAGCATGGGCGAGACGCTGTATCATCACATATCTCATAGTGATGGTTGTCGGTTACAGAATCACCCAAATAAGAGTAAATAATTATTGTTGTATTTTTAAATACATTGAGTTGTTATCTACTGTTTTAAAACGCTTTATATAAACTCTATCCTTATTGTTGTTTTATACTTTATTGAGTTGAGTATCCATGAGTTGAGGTTGAGTTTAGTGGAGATAATGTGAGTATGTTTTATTCTTTCCAATTTCAAAATTTTATATGTTTCGTGTTCCCCTTAAATGATCGTACATTCAATGTACTAATTACATTTGGCCTAAATTATTTCATGATGGAGATAGAAGAGATCAAGGTCATCATTAGGCGTTTCGTTGATACCACTTGCAATTTGATTTATCTTTGGTGAGCCTCCTTGTTTCCGAAGGATTCCATTATATATTTCAGTTTTGTTAGGAAGTCATGGGTTTTGTCCCAACTTCCATCATAGTTAATAGAGTCTTCTTAGATAGATAGTAGTGTTTTGAGGAGTACTATCCATTTCTTCTGTTAAATATTTTAAAGACTTGAGGTTCGTATTTCTAGCTAGTCTATTATATTTTGAGTTATTTTATTGAGACATTTGAGTAAAAGCTTTACATTTGAGTTCATCGTATGTTGAGTAAGTCTTTCGCTAAGAGATGAGCCAGACTAAGGGTTTGCTTGGGGCCAACAATAGTTCTCGAGTGCCGGCCACGTCCAAGGTGTAGGCTCGGGGCATGAAAACCATGTCACCTTTAGTTTGTTTTTCTTATGTTTTAGTTTTCATACATTGTACGTGGTGTATGGGTCATGTCCCAACCACTTCCTTAATGCATTAGATTTGCTTGTTATGACTATGAGTAGACTTCCATTTTTATGTCAACCTCTTTTATGATATGAGACATATTGCTTACTTTCTAATATTTTATATTATATACTGTTGAATGTATGTCAAGTGGTTTATGTAGGGACTCTCGGGGTCTTATACAAACTTGGTATTTAGAGCACAAGGTATTAGAAAAGGTCCTTTAATGTCTAATAAGCCAAGTTGAATAGAGTCCTTTTTATAAGTGTGAAGCGCGTCACATTTATGAATAAGAGGCTACAAAATATTTAGGAAACTTCACTTCTTCCACTACTCTAAAATCGTGCCATAGAGTCTATATCGATAAAGATCCATCTCATAAATATTGCTCGATATTTTTGTAATACCTCAAAAGTTGTAATGTCAAAAAGAAAGAAGATGCAAAAAATATTGACTAAAAATTCTACAAGTCCTACCTATGGACCATAGGAAGTCCTACGAGCCATAAGAAGTTTTGCGAGTCGTAAGAAGGGAGTCATACACTTTCAGTTGCGTTCTAGAAATTTTATTTTTTGAAAATGGGACCTACGACTTGACTGGACAAACCATAGGATAGATGATGGGTCGTAGATGGAAGTCATAGATTTGATTTAGGACCTTAGACCTACAAAAGGTTTTGATGGGTCAGCATTTGTTCTACGGACCGTGAAAGGTCCCGGACAATGTAATTTTGGAGTGTAACTTGAGTTCTATGGACAGTAGAATGGTCACGTGGGAGATGATTGAATATTTGTCTTTTTGAAGTTTATTCTACGGTTGACTAGTACAGACTGTAGAGTTACTAAGGATGGTAGGTCACAAACGTAGGACTATCTGACAATATTTTAAAGGGTATTTGGGACTTTTCCTTTGCAATTAATGCCTATAGTAAATCATTTTGATCCTAATTCAAAGCACTATAACTACGCTTCACCCCTAGAAATTTGCCCGACTCTTTCATTCCCTCAAATTCCTAAATTCTCTCTAAGGTTCTCTGCAAAATCCTCTCTCTAGATCAAGGAAGAGGAAGCCAGAGTTCTTTAACTTTCAGTCTTCTTTTTTCATCATTGCTAAGTGCTTAAATCAAGGTGTGTATGGAGTTTATCAATAGGCTCCATTTACCCATTGAGTCCCCAAATATTTTTTACATCTCTAATTTAATTTCAATTCAATTGGTTAAAATTTCATTCAATTCCTTGTGGGTTCTATTTGTATGAATTCAACTATTTGATTTTGATTATATCATGATGATTTAGACTCAATTTCATGCTTTCCAATTGAAATCACATGAACTCATGCATTGATCATGATTTTGACTATGAACCCTAGTTTGCATGAATTTGAAGAAAAGTTATTAATTAATGAATGAAGTTTTCATGAACTTATGCATGATTTGGAAAAATGATTAATTATGATGTAGGTTTCCTTAAGATAAACATGAATGAATTGTGAAACGATTTTCTTGCATAAAGGGATCATGGCTTGGTGAAAGGTTTTCTCACTTAGACTTGATTGATGTTTTAATGAGCTACTCTATGATGTTTAAACTTGGATTAGTATTTGAATTATGATTTTCCATGAATGATGATGACTTTATGCAAATGACTCTTCCGTTGGGATTTAACTTAGCACCGAGAGAACTTAAATGTAGAGGCTTAAATAGGGTAGTCTCTAGCATCAACCTCTAGTTCCTACTACGAGCCCCCGTAGGTTAATCTTAATTTGATAGCTAGTGGATCAACATATATAATATGACATGATACGGAGTTCTACCTTGGCAGATAGACTTTCCCTTCTCGATGTGGGAGTTATATCAGATCCCATGTATAGCTCACATGGTCTATTGTCGATTAAAGCTAATATCTCACTAAATGAACGAAGTTACTTAAAAATGTTCTATGAAGCTTCCTTTATGATTTTAAAATATATTGACCATGTTCATAATTTACAATTCTACTTAAATGATTTACTATGTTAGCTTGGTCATGTATATCATGTTTTTGATTATGTCCTCTTATGATCATGTTCCATGTTTTTATGCAAATCCCTCATACTTAGTACATTCCTTGTACTAATGCATATTGTGCCTACAATGTTTCACTAAATGAGGGCTTGGCGACTCTTCTCCCTCCACCAGTGGCTAGTTGGTGATATTGAAGTCCCTAGAGTTGGTGAACCCTCATGTTTCAAGGACAAAGCCATCCTTACTTGATTTTCTTTATGTTTTAGTTTTAGACTTTCTATGTGGTGCACGGGTTACGTCCTGACCACTACTTTTGATATAATAGATGGCTTGTCTCAATTTTGATGTACTTCCGCTTATATGCCAAAGTATTTACTTCTTATGAGATTTCTTGGTTTTCTATAACATATTGTGTATATGTATGACAAGTGGCTTGTGTAGGGCCTCTTGAGGTCTTATTCTTTATGTCACGTCGGGTGTACTTGGTGTTGTGATAGTTTTTTAGGATATGGCCCCTCGAAGAGATTATGTGAGAAAGAATATGGTTAAGAATGTGTAGCCCGAGGTTCCTCATGTTCTGGTCGACCCTTTGGCTGAGCAAGTGACTCATACCAAATTCCAAACCTCTTTCCAAGTTTTGGCTCAAGCTATGATGTCCCAAGCTAATAGAGAGGCCATTGCTACCTTGAATCCAAATGTGGTTACAACGACAAGGATAAGGGACTTCACTAGGATAAATCCTCTAGTTTTCCATGGTCCCAAGGTTGATGATGATTCTCAAGAGTTCATTTACAAGGTGTATAAGATAGTAGGAATTATGGGATTGTCTACGGTGGAGAAGGCGTAATTGGCTGCTTATCAACTCAAAGGTGTTGCTCAAGTTTGGTTCAAACAATAAAAGGAAGAGGGGATGGTTGATGTGCGTCCTCTTCATTGTGAGAAATTAAAGGAGCTTTTCTTGACCTTTTATTTTCTCTTGAAATAAGAGAAGCAAAAGTGCTTGAGTTCATTAACCTTCGACCATAAAATATGAGTGTGCAGAAGTATACTTGGAAGTAGACTCAATTGTCTAAGTATGATGCAACTATGGTTGCACACTCTAGGGCAAGGATGAGTAAGTTTGTGTCGGGTGTTTCCAACTTAGATGTCAAAGAATACCAAACTGATATGCTAATAAAAAGGATGGATATCTCCCCTTTGATGTTACATGCCCAAAAATTGAAGAGGAAAAGGTCAAAGAAAGGGCAAGAGAGTCCAAGAGGGCAAGTATTGATGATGGTGACTTTTCTCATTCTAAGTCTAGTGGACATGGCCATTCCATATTTTGGCAAATGTTTTCTGATTAAGGATCTTCTCATGCTCTAACTCCTCAGTTCAACCAATATAAAATGTATAACCCTAAACCTCAAGGAGGTAATGATGGTGAATCTTTTATATCTACTTGAACTAGGTGTGGCAAGAAACATTAGGACAAATGTTTGGCCGGTACGGATGGTTGCTTTAATAGTGGAAAGAATGGTCACAAGATGAGAGATTTCCCATTGCTTGCTACTAAAGGGAGGGATGGTAGAAAAGCTCTGCCTATAAATACCTATTTAATTATGTAGCTTAATATCAAGTTGTAGCGAATTATTACTGATTTTTAGAATATTTTATGTTTTAGTTCTTAGAGTTTTTGGGAGACATTGTTCTAGAGCTTGAATGTTTTGAAGGTTTTCAACTTCAAGAAATTGGAAGTGGGTCTTGAAGAATATTCATCCTAGACATGTTTAAAGACATTCTTTATCGTACCCATATGATGGAAACACTTTTTAGTATCGATTTCTATTTCTTTTTCATGTCTAGGTAAAACCCCAATTCTTGATGTGTGATTACGTGAATATGGGTTGAATTTACTATTGGGTATTGCTCATTGTTAGTTGATTTTGCTGTTTAAATGTGATTTCGTTTAGTAGTTGTGTTTGAACTTAATGGGATTGTAGTTGCAAATACGATTTCATCTTTGTGTTTTTGGCTTGCGAGAGAAAGAGGTTTTAAAACCAAAACTACTAAATTGATAGCATGTGGTTATTGGGTCGTCGTGGGTTCTGCTGGAGAAAGTGAATCGTAGACCTTCTCACACACATTCAGCTCGAGAGATTAAGTGGGCTAAGGCGAAGGCTGTGCTTAATTGTTGCAACTCGGTGTTCGAGAGAAACCGAGTTGAATCGGGGTAAGTTGTTCGAGAGAAAATATACCCCCACTAAAGTCTAGCTTAGTTACATATGTTCAACGATTTACTATCAATAGCATTTATCCGATTGTTTATTTTATCCCATATTCCTATCACATCCCAAGAATCCCATCTCCCTATTTCACATATTTATATTTTTGTTGTTTTTGTTTCTTAGTTGCATACAAACCACCCCATTTGATAATTGACATTTGTGTCACCTTTAGATTTAGTATGTTTTTATTCTAAAATATTTATAGCTATGATTGATTAGAACTAAATTTTATTTTTCAATTTGATTCTCGACTGCTAACCGCTCCCTGTGGGAACGATCCCAACCCTTGGTTGGGTTATATTACTACTCGCGATCGTCAGCACTTGAACTGGAATTAGTGTCCTAATACGTGAAGTCAAACTGGTGTCGATGCTGGGGAGTGGTGTTCGGTGAGAATCTTTAGTTAAGTAGTATTTTTGTTTTTGTAAATTGTAGTGTTACTTACTTAATATTTAGTTTTGTTTTGCTTGTTTAAGCTTTGAGAAAGAGGAGGTGAATATGATGAGCAGTAGTCGCGAGCAAATGCAGTTTCCTACATTAGAAATAATGATGTTCAGGGATCGCATTTCAACCTTCAAACAATTGGAAGGTGAACGGATTCATGAGGCATGGGCAAGGTTTAAAGAACTATTAGTTTGATGCCCAACTCATTAAATTCCTGATATACTCATCCTGGATTGGTTTTACAGAAGTCTTGGTCCCGGAAACAAGGCAATGGCTGACGAACTCATTTCGGGTGGTATTACACAACAACCTTATGAGAAAGCAGCCCACCTGCTTGATCACATGGCTGAAACAAACCAAGAACTAGAGAAGGACTTCATGTTGGCCGCACTGATGACTCAGATAGATGAGTTTGCCAAAAAGATGGTGGAGATTGAAGTCCAATGCAAAAGGAAGGATAGATACGTCCCTCCTCATGAGCAAAGAAGGCCCAAGGACAATGAGGGTAAACATGTCGAAGAATTGCTCTCAATCCTTCTCCACAAGGTAAATGAGCATGATAGGGTGCTGGAAGAGATGAAAGAGAACATCGAAGTGATGAAATAGATGATTCGTTCTCATTCCAGATGCATTCAGCTGCTCGAGAACCTTACGGGTCATGTGATGCCTCATCTCCACCCATCGCAAAATAGGGGGTTGCCAAGTAATGCTATGGCTAACCCCAAGAATGAAGTATGAGTGTTGACTTGCGTCGTGCCATGACATTAACTAAGGCGCTTCTTGGGAGGTAACCCAAGATTTTATCATTTTGATTTGTTATTCTAGAATAAAGGTGTGTTGATTGTGCAGGTTAAGGTGTGGGAATTGTCCAAAAAGTATAGGTCGGCGAACCAAAAGACTAGAAGTAGCATCACCAACGAGGTCGGCGACTCTGACCTAGACTGCCGTTAGACTCAAGACAAATTCAAATGAGTGTTTGTAAAACTCAGTAAGCCAGTGAAATTATTGGCGCGTGGCCGAATAAGTCAACGATGTCGATTTAGTCTGCCATTTGGACCCTCAATATGACTGAAGGCCCTATACAATTCGGTGAGGCAAGGGATCATTCTGCAAGTCGCCAAATGTGTCGGCGATCATGACTAATGTCACCGAATGGGTGCGAACTGGACGATCTTTAAAAAGGGTTAATGGTTTAAACTTCCAACTCTTTCACTTTGCCTCGCTTTTATTCTTCCAAATCTCGCACCTATTTAGTATTATGAATATTTTTGCATTTTCTAAGTGTTGTATTCGTTGACTTGTGCTCAGAGTTGGAAACCTTTGCCGCCTAGCATTTCAAATTTGTATTGTTCGTCCTATGAGGTTTCTTTTCCGAACCCCAGGTTCATTTTTATCGCATTTTGTACTCATTTCCAGATGATGTTATCTTAGTGATGTGTGCTAGGCCTCTCTGATAGGATTAGAATGTTTGATTGCTGATTATAGTTTGATAATCTTGTTCATATTGTTTTGATCATCGAATGCCCATAAATTTGTGCCATAAAATGAGTTAAATTTTGTGGGGTTGTTTGGTTAGATTGGTTGGGTAAAGTCTGAGTAGCCCGTATTTGTGCTAAATGGTGGAAATTGCACAATGATAGAGTGGGTGAAACCATTCTTAAGGGCAAAAGTCGTCAAATAGACAAATTTGGCAAAATTGGGAGAAATCTGAGTATCCCGGGGTGATGGGTGTATGGTTCTGAACTTAATATAACTAGAGCATGCTTTGATTTTGTTTTCGGGGGTAGCAGGGTTAAATTCGAGAAGTTGGGTTGAAAATAAGCCCGTTGGGCCATTTGGCGATCTGGGTCAATCTCGCCAAACCACTCGGCGGTTCGCCTAACATCCCCATCTCGCCTTTAATTTAATGCTTTGTCTGATGATTGACTCTATAACTTTCAGTGACATGCTCGAGGTCGCCAAAAGAATTCGGTGACTCGCCAAAAGTCTTCTTTATCGCCCTTTGTCTGCACCCCTTAGCCCTTTGGCACTAGACCTTTGGCGGGTTAGCCCTTGCTCGCCAAAAGCTATCGGTGATTCACCGAAAAGGACTTCCCATCGCCAACTTGCTGAGAATTTTAAGCCAATCCTTTCGGCGAGCCTGATTTAGCTCGCCAAAGATATTCGGCGACTCGCCAAATTTATCGGCGAGTATGTCTACAGTTAAGTTTCTGTTCTTTGATGCGAATATTTACTAACTTTTCTCCGATATTTTGCAGATATGGTGTGAACAAATCTAGATAGGCCACCCCAGAAGAAAGTACAGGGCATTACTACAAACGAAGGGGGATCAAATCCTCCAAAGAAGAGAAGGCAAGAACTCCCACCGGGAGACAAAGGCAAAATAAAGAAGCATACATCTGAGAGAGTAACTGTTGACACCCGGGCTGATTTGTCTGAGCCTGAAGATGAGTGGCGTTTGATTTCCCGAAGGGATGAGCTCCGGGATAGATCTCAACTCATCTTTCACTCCTCTTACTTCAGAATCAGTGCCAGCTCAGGCACCCCCTGTAACCCTTGTGCTCCCAATCGATCCTCCTCCCAGGCTTCTGAACATATTGAAAGGAGATGGTTTACGAATTATCCTTGAGGAGAGGTTACTTTCTACAGAAGGCTTGGAGGGGAAGTTTCCAGATGTGTGGGAGACCCTCTACTTCTACAGATTTGAGCAGTTCACTCGGCCTCGAGGCCCCTATATTCCCTCCTGGGTCCGCGAGTTTTACACAGGTTATGGTTATCTTGTTCCTAAGAGTAAGAAGAAAGCTAGTGAGTTCAGACCGGTTAAAGTGGTCGTGGTCCGAGGCAAGGAGGTCAGGTGCAGCAGTGAGTACATTAACACTGTAATGGGTAGAGATCTGCACTCCACACACCCTTATGATGGATTGCCTGTTGCTCAATCCTTGGATTATTTGAAGGGGTAGCTGGCACCCCTCATGTCAGACACCACCCCGAGGTGGATTGAGGTGGGAGCCCCAATTGAGAAAAGGGACTTAAGTGTCGCTGCGCGTCATTGGTTTTAATTTATCAGCAACTCCATCATGCCCTCCCAAAATGAATTTGTTCTCCGTCTTCCTAAGAGAGCATGTATGGGATCGATTATTTCTAGGAAGAGCATGAATATGGGGATTATTATTGAGCAAGAGATGGTAATAAGGGCTAAGCAGAGTCAGACCTCACTCCCGTTCCCAGTACTGATCATAAAACTATGCCGGCGAGCAGGAGTTCCCCGGGATGATATAAGGGATATTGAGATTACCCCTTCCTCCTCCACTAATATCTGGCATATTGATGCCGAGTACACTAGAGATGAGGCTGACATAAGGAGAGCAACTCCGACAGATACTTCTCCAGAGGTGGATGTCGATTCTATACCTGCAGAGGCGTCTTTGCCTACTCCGGCCTCCGAGCCTTCAGGTACTTCTGCTCCCTCTTCCTCCTCACATGCCCCAGGTACATCCTCTTCCTCCTAGCAGATCAAGATCACTCATGCAATGATCCTGAAGATGGGGCATCTTTCTTACTATGTTGACGTGAGAGCTACCAAACTAGAGAGAGATATCCCATTAATGATTGAAGTTGCGATTCTAGTTGTACTAAGCCCTCTGCAGACTTCTATTGACACTCTCACTATGAGAGTTGAGGCTTGTAAGAGCAGACAGGGGGCGACCTCCAAGATTCCGACTTTCAAAGCTGAGGTAGCAGATTTGAGAAAGGACGTAGACTATTTGAAGTCTACCAACTTCATTTCATTGATCCAGGCTGCAGATGATGTGGATGCTCCTAAGACCTCAGGGATTCCTCCAGATACTACCGGCGATGCACACCGGGATAAACATACAGTTGGGGAGTCGGATGCTGAAACCGACGAGGAGAAGATTGGGGTTAAAGAGGAGAACATATTCAGAGATTTGCCAGATCTTGTAGGGACGGTGGTGCAGACATCACCGGTAGAGAACTCCATGGCTGTCTCTAGTGGAGTTGTTGCTTATGAGGTGATTCTGAGCACTGATGCCCAAGTCTAGATTGATGCATCGGGCACTGAGGCCTAGACAGATGGAGAGACTACATAGACATTATCCCTTCTTTACCTCCTTCTCTGTCTTACTTTCTTTCACTTTTTGGATACTTACTTCATTTGCATTTGAGGAATTTTTTTTTTGTGGTGGGGTGAGGCCCACCTTTTGTGTGAATAGTGATGTTTGATGTTTTGTTTATATATTTGAGTCGTTTGCTTACAATTGTGTTTTGCACTGCTTTTAGCGAATGTTTGAGCTTGTGGATGCTTGTGCTTTAATTATAATTGATTTTAAACCCTTCCAAAATTTTCGCCCACTCTTGTATGTACTTTAATGTGGGTTTTCTTTAGCAAATTTGAGTCTCGGTTTTGATCAATATCGATGAAAAATAGTTCTCATAATCGAATGAGCATGAATGTGTGGCTACGCTGAGCCCAAGTGAAGTTACATAGACAATATGTGAACTCTTTGCATCTCATTGTGACTACCCAATTATCGAATCGAGTCTCTTGGATGAACATTGCACACTAGCGAAAGTGTGGAGTCTCATTTGACTTTGGTGTCAATGTTTTGTGTGATGAGCTTATCGTAAACCATGCATGATGACACCTAGAATTAACCCCGTTGGTCCGGTCGATTAAGTAAGGCTATCTCTTGATATGATCTTAGGAAACTTCGAAGAGTGTAAGCCAATTTGACATAAACATCTTTTGTGGCTTACCTTGTGAGTGTGTGAACCTCTTTTGAACACCCCTTCAGCCTTACCTTTCTTTGAAAGAAACTTGATGAATACATGACCCTTCTTATATCCACTACCTATAATCCTCTTGATTTGTTGTTGATTGAATAAATAACTTAGGCCAAAAGCCTAAGTTGGGGGTGTGGTGAAAAGAGAAGGCAAGTCAAGAAGTGCAAGAAAAGTCTCATTTAATCCATAGTGTTGAGAAAAATGGAACCCTCCATACAAAAAAAAGAGAAGAGAAACAAAAAGAATAAAAAAAGAAGTCATGGAATAAATTTATGAAAATACAAAAGAAATACAATCCATGGAAAGTGAATAATGGGATAACTTATGAGCACTAAAAAGAATGATGAAACAAGAGGAAAGGAAGTGTTGTGAGCACCTCATTTCATGAGGATGAAAGTCACTAAGCCTAAATAATCATATCTTTGCACCCAGCCCCATTACAAGCCTTGAAAAGACCTTTTTGATCTTGAGTAAGCTGAAGCAATTGTCAATTGGAAAATACGGGCAAATCATGGGTGAAAGCATGCATTGTGTTCTTCTTTGTGAGTGTGAGTGTTGATCTTGATTCCAGAGCTTTAAATGATTGAACCATTGTGTGTGAATATGGAATCATTCTTTGTGTGAGGGCATTTGAATACCTTAGTTGAGCTTGAACTTGCATTTGAAGCAATTATTGTGAGCTTGAGAATCTTTGTTAATGGTGTGTCACAACTTGAGTCTTTGAGTACACACTTGATACTTGTATGAGTAAGTTGAGTCTTGTGTGTACATTCATGATTGAGTCTTGTGTATCACTGTTTGAGACATCCCTTTTGAAATGCCGAACTTGAGTTTTACTTGAGGACAAGCAAAAGATTAAGTTGGGGGTGTTGATGAGTCCACCATTTGGACTCATTTAGGGCTTTATTTTGATAGATTTAGTGTCCTCAAATGGATATTTTGTCTCAATAATTGATGTAAATCCTTAATTTTCAGTTATTTTGAGTTTCAGGCAAAACATGGACACTACTTGGCAAAAAGGAGCAAAGCGACTTAAAGAAGGAAGAAAAGACGGCCTGAAGATCGCCTAATCCGTTAGGCGAATTGCTGAAAGGCCTCAAATCTCACCTAACGTTCCAGTGTGCTAAGCCCTAAAGGAAAAGATCAAATCTGCGAGGAAAAGGAGCAATCAGCGCATCGCCGAGCAGTTCTCTGTCACCCAATGAATCAAAACGTGAAGATGTTGAAGGCAAAAGCTAAAAGGCGATGAACCAGACCAAAGGACGGATTGCCAAGTGTATCAGCGATCCCGACTAACTACGTCGAGTGGTACTTCGCAGCATAAATTTTCAAAAACTATAAATACCTATTTAATTTTTTAACCTAGTATCAAGTTGTAGCGAATTATTACTAATTTTTAGAATATTTCAGTTTTAGTTCTTAGAGTTTTTGGGAGACATTCTTCTTGAGCTTGAAAGTTTTGAAGGTTTTCAACTACAACAAATTGGAGGTGGGTCTCGAATAATCTTCATCCTTGACGTGTTTAAAGAC
>NW_006239549.1:0-31231 GCF_000226075.1 Solanum tuberosum
TGGACAAGTTGTGTATTATGCTTGAGCTTGACTCATTATGGTATTTATGTATCATTTCTTCTTTGTTTATCTCTTGCTCCCTTAGTCCCGATTTCCCCCCTTTGATTATGCTTATTGCTCATGGTCATTTAATTGCTTCTGCGACCAAGGATGTGTAATGATACGCTATGAGGCTTGTTTGGGGTTCCTTCGGGTTCCCCATTCGCCGGTCACGTCTAGGCCCTAGGCTTGGGTCATGACAGTGAAGGTGGATCCTAGTAAGATACAAGCAGTTGTTGAATGGAGAAAATGAAAACTCCAATCGAGGTAAGAAGTGTCTTAGGCTTTGCAGGATACTACAGAAGATTTGTGAAATAATTTTCCATTATCGCCTCTCCTTTGACTACGCTCTTGCAGAAGGAAGTAAAGTTTATTTGGGATGACAAATGCCAAGAGAGCTTTGAAACTCTCAAATCCTTGTTGACTCAAGCACCTATACTTACTCTGCCAATTGAAGGGAAAGAGTATGTAGTATACAGTGATGCTTCTCTCAATGGTCTAGGATGTGTTTTGATGCAAGAAGGGAAGGTTATTTCTTATGCCTCTCGGAAATTAAAATCGCATGACTTGAATTATCCTACCCATGATCTTGAACTTGCTGCTGTAGTGTTTGCTTTAAAAATATGGCGGCATTATTTGTATGGAGAGAAATGTCATATATTCACTGATTACAAGAGCTTAAAGTACTTGGGTACTCAGAAGGAGCTAAACCTTCGGCAACGTAGATGGCTTGAACTCATCAAGGATTATGACTGCACGATTGATTATCATCCAGGTAAAGCCAATGTGGTTGCAGATGCCTTAAGTCGAAAATCCTTTGCAAGCATTTTTATGAGTCCTTTACCCTTGCTTCTTGAGTTAAGAGCCATGAATGTTTGTTTTACACCTGATTCAAATGGTTCAGTTATTGCTAATTTGCAAGTAAAGCCAATATTACTTGAACAGGTGAAGGAATCACAAAAGTTAGATGAGAAACTTGTAAAATTGACCAGAGAAGTTCAAAATGGGGGAAAACTTGATTTTACATTAACAGAACAAGTTATGTGTCCCTAATGATGACAAATTGAGTTGAAAAATACTGAATGAAGCACATACTTCACCATATGCAATGCATCCTAGAGGTACAAAGATGTACCAGACCATCAAAGAACATTATTGGTGGAATGGTATGAAGAGAGACATTGCGGAGTTCATTTCCAAATGTTTGGTTTGTCAACAAGTAAAGGCAGAACATCAGGTCCCAGTTGGTTTACTACAACCCTTGTCGATGCCGGAATGGAAATGGGAGAGAATAACTATGGACTTTGTTTCTGGACTTCCTCGCACCCAAAGAAACCATGATGCAATATGGGTGATTGTGGACAGGCTAACCAAGAGTGCTCACTTCTTAGTAATCACGCTGGATTACTCACTTGAGCGTTTAGCCGACTTGTACATTAATGAGATTGTAAGACTACATGGGATCCCTGTGTCTATTGTATCTGACCGAAACCCAAGGTTTACATCTAGATTTTGGGGTAGCTTGCATGAAGATTTGGGTACTAAGTTGAAATTTAGCACTTTGTTCCATTCTCAAATAGACGGCCAGTCGAAAAGAATGATACAAATTTTGGAGGATATGCTTCGAGCTTGCATTATGGAGTTTTGAGGATAGTTGGGACAAACACTTGGCTTTGATAGAATTTGCTTATAATAATAGCTACCAATCGAGTATTGGAATGCCTCCCTATGAAGCCCTATACGGAAGGAAATGCTGGACCCCTCTTTGTTGGAGTGAAGTTGGTGAAAGAAAGCTTGTTGGTCCTGAAATTGTGCAACAAACAGAGGACAAGGTAAAAATTATCAAGGATCGTCTAAAGATTTCTTCAGATAGACAAAAGTCGTACGCTGATCTTAAAAGGCGTGACATTGAATATCAAGTGGGTGATAAAGTATTCTTAAAGGTGTCTCCATAAAAAAGATTATGAGATTTGGCCAAAAAGGAAAACTTAGTCCCCGATTTATTGGACCTCATGAGATACTTGAAAGGGTTGGACTAGTTGCATATAAATTAGCTTTGCCACCGGAGTTAGAGAAGATCCACAATATCTTTCATGTTTCTATGCTCAGAAGATATCTTTCTGATCCATCGCATGTTCTTCCAGTTGAATCTATTGAGGTTAATCCTGACTTGACGTATAATGAAGAACCTATCCGAATTGAAGCTCGAGAAGTAAAGAAACTTAGAAACAAGAGAATCCCCTTAGTAAAGGTACTTTGGAGGAACTATTCTGGAAAAGAAACTACCTGGGAAAGAGAAGAAGACATGAGGACCCAATATCCGCACTTGTTCCGGGACTAGTGTAAGGTAAATTTTGAGACGAAATTTCTTTAAGGGGGAGAGAGTTGTAACACCCCTAAATATCAAGCAAGAGTCGTATGTCGATTTACCATTGCTCAATTATTACAATATGTTTTGCTCTCATTTTGGGAACTTGAAATGTTGTGATAATTGCTAACTTGCATAACATAAATTGTGATCGTAATTTAAGGTATTGTATTGGGGTATTTTCGTAATATTCTAATTAGAATTATGTATAACTTTAAAAGGAGGTGAAGGATATATATAGGTGTATATGTATGCTTTTTGGGTAGCACACAATTTTTTTTGGGCAGCACCTTTGAAGGACAGCTGCCCAAGTGATAAACATCACTTGTTTGACTATATATTTTCACACCTCCTTTAGTAAATTCATTTTCCTCAAGTCTTAGAACCCTAGAAACATATCTAAACAGATTGTTCTTTAAAATCACAAGAGAAAAACTTGGCCCTTTTGGCTGGAATTCGAGACACACACTTCTTTTTGTTAAGTGACGAAATCTATTTCTGAGCTGGCTAGTGTTTGGTCTTTTATGTATATCTCTTGTTCTAGAACTTAGTTCACAGTGAATAAATATGATTTGGAAAGCTAATTCGTATACCTACAACTCTTATGTGTATATAAAACTCTGATTTAGCTGTTATGGATTCTAAATATGGGACTCAACATAGGACAAGTTCTGTCCAGATTTTGAAATTACAAATCATATATGAACAACTGTTAGTGTTTTGAATATATCTTGTTATAAAAAATATATTTTGCGGTGATTCTTGTTTGTTTGCAACCCTAAGATATGTATCCACATCTTTCATAAAGGTTATAAAGTCTAGTTTTGCCGTTTTCCTTTTCAAATCTAAGTTGCGACATGAGGTACTAGGCTGGCCAGAATCACTGTTTTGGGAGCACAGTCGTATTTGTATGGGCTAAGCTTAGTTGTGATGATAATCCTGTTTTACATCAACATTATTGAGCTGCTAGGAATTAAAGAAGTTATTTAATTGTATTTTTAAGGTTGTATATACTCGTGAACAAGTTGAGGACCTTGAAACGTTGGTTGGTCTACGGTCTAAACTCGCGAAGTTGTGTTGGACTGTTTCTTTGCTAAAATATTGAGGTTTGTGTATAAATTTGTACTTGTACTCTTTTAACTGCTGGTATATCTGAAAGTTGATCTTGGTACCTTGGTTACCTCTTGTCACTTTGCATTGTCGTGTTGGTATCCTTTAAGACGTTAAAGACGCTTGTGTAACTCGCCCACTCCTACGGATTGTTTGATCACCTGGCACTCTTGTTGGGACCTTGTCCTTCTTGTGGCTGTGACTTTGTCACTATTGGCATGCCTCTTGATTCAGATCATTTGCCATCTTGACTCTAGATTATTAGTCCGTCTTAAGAATGGAAGTTGTCCATTTTAAGTACGAACTAGAAAACCACTTTTAATATGGTTCTTGGTTCTCTTGATTATTGGGCTTGACCTTGTTGATACAGACCGTCGGCCCTTCTTGATACCTGTTTATGCTTGGTGTGACGAAATGATGTGTATGTTGGGCGAGCCTTGTTATTGAATCTCTTGGAAATTTGTGCTATGAGCGTTCTTGACACTTGGATCTTTAAATGTAAAAACTTGATACCCTTAGTGTGAACTCTAGTTACTTGATAGGTTCTACAACGTGTAGGTAGTAGTATGGGATGCTATCTACACATGGCACGAGTAGGCTTTGAAGGTGCTAAAGTGAGTTCCCTAAGTCTATATGACTAAAGTGTGAAGTCCCCTAAATGCATGAACGTGTCCTAAATGAATTTAAAGGAGAGTGTTAACTTATTGTCTAAATGATTGTTGAATGAATAACTTATGTTAATGAAGTGAGTTACTTAGTATGTTACCTTGAAGCGTGATGGTTCTTGTCTATAGTAGCCTTGAGGAACACTTAGGTGTGTATGAGATTATGCTGCCCATGATTTGAGAAAGGTAGTTTGGTGAATCTGATGACTCCAAACCTATAGTTTTGCACTACTAAGTTGTATGCTTAGCGATAGTTATTTCTATCATTGGGAAAGATCGAGAGGAGGCGTGAAGCGGGCCATTGGAGATGGAGATTTTGAGAGCTTTAAGGAAGATCACATTTGCATATAGGCATTTATATTTTGTATAAACCTTGGGACTTTTTCATATAGGCATCTATATTTTTTATAAACCTTGGGACTTGTACATGATCTATGTGTTGTATATTTACATGAAACTTTGAGGACTAATTTGATCATGTCACCATGGGTTGTAATATAAGTATGGCTCTATGTCTTGTTCTTTTGGGGTGTGTAAGCCCAAGTCTTGTAATATATTAAATTTACCACTAATTTTGAATGATTGTGTGAAGCATGAATGACCTAGTTTCGGTACTCGGAAGTTGGTAATATTCTTTTTATGTCATTTTTTCTAGTGTTAGGACAATATATGCATAAAAATCTCGTGAGTTATTGGCTTATATTATTTCGGAAGGGTCGCTACACATGTAATTGTAACATTTGTACTGCATCTGCTCTTATTGAAACAATTGATCATTATCTTTCTTTTTTGGCAAGGATGATAATATTATTAGCGGTTAAATTGGCGTTGGAGGCATGCTCCAATTAGATTACGTTATCTCGTTTCTGGCCATCATTTGGCCATGTACTAACACATTGTTCATAGGGATCCTTCTTAGACTACCTATCCCTATTACATCAGATTCCAAAATACTAGATACGTATGCTGGGGTGGTGGTGGCTCGAGCTTTTCAATTAGTTCAAAAGTGGGAGCTTTTGCACCTTCCTTTGCCAACATGTCCGCCGTGTGGTCTTTATTTCTGACCAATACTCCCCTTTTGCTTTAGAAAGCAGAAAAAGGCTATTTTGCCTTTCGAGCTTTCTTATTCGATTGAGCATAGAGGCCTACATACTTTCATTTCTTCTATTGAAAAAAGGCCGAGAATTCTTTATGTGTCCAAGTTGATTAGAAGTTCGGCTTCCTTCTCCCCCACCTTTTAGCCTTCTGGACCCCTGAAAAAATAGAATAGAAAGCTGAAATGTCCAGCTTCATAAGCAAGTACCTCCAAGAAGAGATTATATTATTAAACATACGCGTAATCTCAACAATCATCCTTATGGCTTGTTCGCAATTACTGTCAATTTCCAGGGGTAGTAGGTTGTCCCTTTCGGCGATCCTAAGCCCATGGAGGATCGCAAGCAACTCATCTTGTACTATTGACATGATGGAGCATGCTTTTGAGTAGCCTTTCAGCCATTTCCCATTGTGGTTCGTGAATAGGCCGCCTAGCCCACCCCTTCCAGCATCGGCATGTGTTGCACCATCAGTGTTTAGCTTGAAGGAGTTTATGGTTGGGGGACACCATTTGATGCAAATAGGGACTCTTCCCGGTTTGGGGTGGTTGGTTTTACTCCCTATAAAGTGGTACTCTATTGCTTGATTGATGATGTTATCAGTCAGGACATGCTCTATTTTATTGTTAAAATGGTTGTTATTCCTGCTTTTCCAAAGGCCCCAAAGGCAAAAGGGGATGATCATACCCCAAGTGATCTACTTATTGAAGCTCTTGTGCTTTATGGCTTGCCAAGTTTCCAACCAGTTGTCAAGGTGGAGGTTAAGTTAAAACTGGCCAGCGTGAGGCTGTAGTTTGCCATTTTATGACAAAAGGTAGTGGCCATATGGAAATGGAAGAAGATGTGGTTGATATCTTCTTCGCCATTATCACAATTATTGCAGGTCGAGTTAACATTAAGCCTAATGTTGTGAAGGTATTTAGCAGTAGGAAGACGCCTATGGTTTATGAGCCAGATGAAAGTCTTAATCTTATTAGGGACTTCCAGTTTCCACATCCAAGAAAGGTCATGGTTAGAACCTTGACCAATATCTCGGCCAGTGGGTGAGTTGATGAGGTTGTAAGCACTTCTACTTGAGAACCTCCCATTGTTGGTCAAGTTCTAGATTCGAATATCATCATTAGTGGTGGAGTTTGGGATGAGACTATCCTTTACAAAGCTAAGAATGTTATCTGAAAGGCTTATGGAGAGGTCGTTGAGGTTCCAAGCACCATTATGAATGAAGAAGGCGATACTAGTGCTTCGGTCCTGTCTACTCAAGGGTCCAGCAACATGATGCCTAATGGCTCCCAACCCAGGAATCCAGTTATCTTTAAATAAGTTAACTTTCCTGCCATTGTTGATAATCCAACTAGATCCTTATTTACAATACTCCCAGCCACTCCTGATACTCTTCCAGGTCCTAGTAGTGATGTTTCTAGTAAGGGCATTGTTCCTGTTGTGGCAGTGCTTGTAGTAGAGTACCTTCATCCAAAGGGCGATGGACTCTTATCCAGCCCCCATACCAGGCTTGTAAGATAGGCTTTGTTCCTAATCTCATTTTTTTGGATTCCCAATCCCCCTTCTTCCTTTCTTTTGGTGATGGTGTCCCAGCCTACAAGGTGGGTTTTCTTTTTAGACACAGTGGTGCCCCAAACAAGGTTCCTCTGGATACGATTGATGGCATTCAAAGTTCTGGTTGGGAGCTGGATGTATTGCATTACATGGGAGGGGATATTGCAAAGAGAGGTTTTTGCCAGCATAGTTCTGTCAGTTAGGTTGAGAAAATTAGTCTTCCAACCCTGCAACTTAGCATTCATGTTGTCAATGATGAATTGGAAGTCACTATGTTGGGTCTGGAGTGAAAGATGGGGAAGCCAAGGTATTTTCCAAATGAGTTGTTGGCTTTGATGTTGAGCACATTAGAGCATTCATTTTTGGAGTCAGGAGTACAATTTTGGGAGAAAATGACCTTGGAATTAATGAGACTAAGCTTTTGCCTAGAGGCTTTGCAGAAGGTCTCCAAAATAGTATTAATGACAAGGCAACTCTCAGGTTTGGCTCTAGAGAAGAGATTCAAGTCGTCTGCGAAGAAGAGGTGGGAGATTTTTGGCCCATAAGTGGATATGCCTATGGATTTCTAAGCATTCAGATTTCTGGTTGGGAGCTGGATGTATTGAATTACATGGGAGGGGATACTGCCAATGGAGGTTTTTTCCAGCACAGTTCTGTCAGTTAGGTTGAGAAAATTAGTCTTCCAACCTTGCAACTTAGCATTCATGTTGTCAATGATGAATTGGAAGTCACTATGCTAGGTCTGGAGTGAAAGATGAGGAAGCCAAGGTATTTTCCAAAGGAGTTGTTGGCTTTGATGTTGAGCAGATTAGAGCATTCATTTTTGGAGTCAGGAGTACAATTTTGGGAGAAAACGACCTTGGAATTACTGAGACTAAGCTTTTGCCCAAAGGCTTTGCAGAAGGTCTCCAAAATAGTATTAATGACAAGGCAACTCTCAAGGTTGGCTCTAGAGAAGAGATTCAAGTCGTTTGTGAAGAAGAAGTGGGAGATTTTTGGCCCAGAAGTTGATATGCCTATGGATTTCCAAAGATTGGCTCGTACAATATCATCTATCATCCTAGAAAGTCTTTTCATGCAAATGATGAAGATATAGGGGGAGATGGGGTCCCCTTGTCTGATTCCCCTTGAGGGGGTGAAGTAGTCACTAATGGCTCAATTGCCAATGACAGCAATGGAGGAGGAGGAGATGCAGGACATGATGAGATTGGTGAGCTTGGGGGAGGGGTGAAGTTAAAGATGACAAGAGAGTCTCTAATAAAGGACCACTCAAGCCTGTCAAAAGCCTTTTCTAGGTCAATCTTTAGAATCATGCTACCCTGTTTTCCTTTCATTTTCCTAAAGTGACTAACAAACTCCTGCATAATAATGGCATTATCACTAGCTTTTCTACCAGATAGAAAGCTAGTTTGACTAGGGCCAATGATATGGTGGAGGTGAGCCTTCATTCTTTTTGCAATGATCTTATTGACAACCTTGTAAGGAGTGTTGCACAGACCAATAGGTCTGTAGTTTTTCATCAGACAAGCATTGATACACTTTGGGATGAGGCACAAGAGGGTGGTGTTCATGACATGATCCATAGTGCTGGATTCAAAGGTATTAGTATCGAAGGAGACTGTACTATCCTTTATTGACTCGTAGTATTTCTGAAAGAACATGGGATGGAGTCCATCAGGCCAGGGGCCTTAAGGGGTTTGAAGGAGTTGATGGCATCTATGATTTCATTAATTGTAATGGTGGCATCTAGAGCCTCCCTCATGGGGTATGTGATGCAGTTGGCCTCCAGATGGTTGTAGGGCTTTGGGAGGGGTGGTTGTAAGGAATTTAGTGGAGTAAAGATGGGTGAAGAAACTGGTGACATGGACCATAATTTCTTCCGGGCTCCTAAATTCATTCCAGTATCATCCTTAAGGAGAAGGATGCAGTTCATTCTCCTTCTGTTAATAGTGGAAATGTGGAAGAAGTTAATGTTGGCATCACCCTAAGTGAGCCAGTTTATTCTAGACTTAGTTCTCAAGAAAAATTCCTCCTGCTATACGATGGTGTTATATTCACAGAGTAGGGTGGATTCTATATCGTTGAGGAAAGGGTTGTGGGGGTAATGGTGGGATCTCTGGATCCCATCGATTCTACCTACAATCCTCCTCATCTTAGATAATATTTTTCCAAAGACGTTTCGATTCCATTTGGTAGCGTTGTCCTTGAAAGTGGTAATGGCTCGGGGAAGCTCACTATGGGGGGTGAAACTTCTTTTGACCACATTTTGGAAATCCGGGTGCCCACACCACATGGGCTCAAGCCTAAAGGGCATGATTCTGTTGTTGGGCCTATTTTTTTCTAGCTGGACTTTTAGAGGGCAATGGTCTGAGTGGGTTCTGGGAGATAGGTCACGGTGGAGTCGGGGTAGTAGAGTACCCAGAGGCCGTTAGCCAAGCACCTATCCAGCCTTTCCATGATAAGCTCATTTATATTTATGTATCTCTTATTGGTCCAAGTGTACTTATTCCCTCTATACCCTAGGTCTATCATGTTACACTGGTTAAGGAACTGCCAAAGGATATCGACGCTGTTATTATTGATGGATCTGCCTTCTAGCTTATCTCTTGCCGGGAGAACTTCATTGAAGTCTCCGCCGATAAACCAGGGTCCAAAGTGAGTCTGGGAGATTCTGCGGAGGCTATCCCAGAGGATGGAGCGGGAGCTAAAGTCGTTACTGGCGTACAAAGCAGAAAAGAGCCAAGTGTAATTTTTGGAGAGTACCTTAACCATGACAGTAACAGTCATGTTGTCTAGTTTAAGGACATCATCCTTCCACATGATAACAAATGCCTCCAGAAAGGTCTTTAGCAGCTGCTTGGATAAAAGAGTCGTAACCTAGCTCAGAGGTAATCTTTATGTGGTCCTTCATTTTGGTCGCAAGGAGGACCATGATTGATGGTTTATGCATTTTGATCAGAGCCCTGCATTGTCTCCTGAAAGCGACACTATTTGCCTCCAAGCATTCGAAATGATGAAATTCATTGGCGTGTTGGGTGGGGGTGGTGTGTTCAGTAGTGGTTCCTTCCCTTTCACCATCTTGGAAGAAGGTTCCTCGTCTATCTGAAGGTCCAGAGAAGCTCTTGGTGGGGTTTTCCCTTCCCGGTTCGTCACTTTCATAGCCAACTTCATTATATTATGGGGAGAGAGAACTAAGATAGCTTTGTTGTAGGGATCTTTGAATTCTTTGAGTATTGACTTGTCCAACACTAAGGACTCGACGTCTTGATCCCCAATGTCGCGAATCCATTCCTCTAAGTCCAGGGTGCTTTGTTTTATCATCTCTATTGACAAATGAATTTTGTCCCCTGGTTTCCTACCCAGCCTAGGTTTGGCTGAATTTGATCCAAATCTGGTGTTGACCAAGGGATAAACCTTAGGTTCAGCACTTTCGAGTTGGAGCTCGAAAGTGGGAAGAAGGGTATATGTTGTTGAAGCTGACTGAAAAGGAGGTTTCTTTCCAATGTCGACATTTGGTTGGGGTTGCTGAACAGAGACGTTTGCAGCAACGCTTGCGTCCTAGTTGTTGCCCAAATTGGCTGATTGCCTGGTTCATGCCCTCGCCGATTATCTGCGCGAAGTATCGGGGATCCTCCATAACAATGGATATCGGCTGCAGACCGATAAACACTGTTAGGATTAGTGACCGTCCTTGTAGTGCCATCTCTAGCCATGATTTTGGGATGTGATTTTCGGGCACTGGCGCCGAGACAAAGATCAAGGGGTTGGGACTTGGGTGATTCATCTTCCACTACCTTTCCACTGGTTGTGGTAGTGGGGTGGCCATGGTGCTTAATACTGAATAAGGGTGGGCTGGTGGTATAACTAATTCATGCGACGGTGGGTGTCAAATCCATAGGGAAAGTGTGATGATTATTTTCTAATAATTGTGAGACGAAAACACTCACCTTTTCCTTTGAGGGATCTACATTATTGCAAGCTGTGGGAATGAGGGTGGCCAAAGGGAGATATTTCGTAGTATCCGACGCATTTACTAGGGAGTTCAGCTTTCTATTAGCATTTACTCCTTTGTTTGGGGCGTGGGGTGCCATAGAGTTCCCCATAAGAGCACTGAGACCCTCTATATCTTTTTCTCTCTCGCTAGTAATGTTCTTGACCTGAGGGTTGCCCTGTTTCGATATGGTCATAAGATTCGTGTCCTTTTCCATTCTACTGGGGGTGGGAGGGTGAGTTTTGGGTTAGGGGACTTACCTGTCAGCTCCCTGTGATCTCGTACCTAAGGTTTGGCCGCAGGCTCCACGCCGTTAGGCGTTTGGTGTGTCGCCTTTCTCCCTTTTCTCTTAGGGAAGATTACGGTCTTCCAGCCTTCCGCCTTTAGGGTGCTTGTGGTTTCCTCACTTTGGTGCGGTGCTTTGTTATGGAGTGTATTGGTGGTAGTGCATTTCATGGTGGCGTGACCAATTCTCCCACAGCCAGTACAGAGTGTGCCTTCCCCTTCGTATATAACCTCTTGTTTGTGGTTCCCTATCATCACTGAAGTTTTTATCGGAATCCCCATCAGAACTTCTATGCATATTCGCGCATACCTTCCTCTTAGTGTGGCGGATGTACAAGCATCAATTTTGAGCAATGAGCCTAACTTTTTGCCTATTTTTTCTAAGATGCTCCTGTCATAGAATTCAGTAGGCCATTGGATAGTCTTATCCAAATTGTGGTGTGTGTGATTGTTGACTCCCTTGGTGCAAAGTTTGGTTCCCAATATTTAACCGACAAGAAGTTACCCAAGCTAAACCACAGCCCTCCATGGATTGCCTTGTCCATATTATGTTGTTGGTTGAACTTGGCAATATAGAAGTCCCAACCCAGATCGATTAGGACAAGGTTTTCTGTGGGTTTCCAAAGTTTCGTTAGTTTGTTTTTGAGGTATTGGTGGGATATCTTCTTCCCATAAGCTTAACAATAACTGAGTTCCTCCATGGGCAGTAGATTCTTTCTTTCTCCTCCAGAGTCAATTGGATGGTTTCATCAGTGGATCGGTTGTCATCCGTGGGTTTCCCACAACTGCATAGTAGGATTGGTTTAGGCCTGGATGCTTATCCAGGAGTATCTCCTTAAACGATTCCTTGTTAATGATATCCTCCTCCATTGCAACTGCTCCGTCAGGTGGTTCCGGGGGATCCGATGATCTCAAGGGTGAGGTTACTCCGATGGGTGGGGATTGGTCGGCCATTCGACGAGAGAAAAAACTAAGAGTACTAATTAGATTTATTATCTTTCTTATTCAACTATATCAAAAATATTTATAGTTGATTTGTTTGTTTCAATATATCACGTCAAATTGTTAAGGAAGTAAGAAGTCATATATTTATTTTATGAGCATTTTTTTATTGGATAAATCAAAAATTGAACGGTTAACAACTAAAAACCGATAAAAATATCGTGTTGATTCATTATTGGTTAAACGTATTTAAAAATAAAAAATTGATAAACCGAATCAATAATATAAAAGCGAACCGAACCGAACCGATGACACCCCTAGTAAATTGTATTATGAATATATGTGTATTGTAATCCAAAACAAATTATATCCTAAATAAAAACATATCTAAAATGAATTTGTATTTTAAATTTTATTATATTCAACATTTTTTATCGCAACATCACATTTGTATTTCAAATAATTTGTATTCTAATTATCATGCATATAAATTCACAATTATTTATGCAGCTTGAATAATGATGAACGACTGCTCCAATTTTCTATTCAAAAATTGCTTCACAGATATATAAATGATTCTAAAATTCTCAGCAAAAAATGATGAACAAATTAGTTTTTAGATTCCAAGAATGATTAACAATGGTGAATTAATTTTGACAAGGAAGAAGGAGAATCAAGTGCTTATTTTAGACTCATGTATGTAATGGAAGTTTTGAGCGAGTAATTTCAGCATGTTTACCTAATTTGAAAGATTCTCTCGTGATTTACTGGTATTTGTATTTTATAAAAATGAAACATGCGAAAAAATACAGAAATTAGTTCCATAGCAAATTAAAATATAGTTGTTTATTGTAAATAGTGAAAGTATAACTAAGGAGTCCTATTTAATGCTTAAAGTTTGTTGTTTTTGCAAATTTCTCTTATTTTTTTCTTTAGCACAATTTTGTTCATATTCTATAATTCTAATTTTTAAATTGAAGTAGAATTCATTGTTGAATAAGGTTATATATTTACATTTTTATTTTCTTCAATCATATTTTTGTATGTTATGTTGAAATTTGACATAAGAGTATTATATTTAAAAAAAATAGAATTTAGAACTTATGTTATATTTTCAATTTCATTTGTTTTAATATTATTGACTTGATAGTTCACATTGTAAGTCATTTATTTTTTCAATTAGTCTTGATAGATTATTTTTGTCAAATATTTTCATAATTTATGATATTATATTTATAATATTAATATTTTTGTCAAACATTGTAACACCTCACAATTTTATTCTTAGAATCCAAATCGGTTGTCGTAAGTGTATCAACTTAGGTCAGGTGATAAACTACTTGTTAATATATATTAAGGTTCATTCCTAAGTATAAGAAGGTATGTGAGTTAAGGTCATAATGAATATGTAGCATAAAATCGAGTTGAGAGGTTCTCTAACGATTAAGTTTTTTTTATGTAAGTTCATTCAATGATCAACTTCAATCAATCATACCTCCAAAAATATGAAGAGTTTTGTGGATTAATACCAACCATATTAAAGACCTTGAAGTCTTCTTTCAACCTGTTTTGACCATTCGTCAGTCCAAGTTATGTGCTAAAAGTTATGCCATTTTTCGGGCACTATATAGTTTGCGCGAAGTGGATGTCCGTTGCGCGGCAGGGATAGTGTGTCTGTTAAGGTTGCACGAAGTGTTGCGTGAACTAAGCTTCAACTGCGCGACCACAAACGTTACTTTAGAATTCTTTTAGTTTTCTCTTCTTTTCACGTTGTAAAAGGGATATTTTTGTCTTTTTCTCATCTCATTACCCCAACCTACGACTATTAACCTTCCCCAAAATATAAAGTCAATTAGTTTGCATTACTTCAATAGTCTCATTCTCAAAATTTCAACACTCAAGAACTTCGAGAAACATCAAGGCTAGGATTCATTGTAACACCTTGAACTTTGGTCAGTTTTTAAGTTTTGGGTCAACTTCAAACGATCATAACTTTCAGTACATGATGAGTTAGGTGGCCCACAAGGTATCAAATCGAAGGTCTTTGAGTCCTCTTTCCAACGTCACTAAGTTTGCTAAATTCCAAGTTCAGATGACAGAATTATGCCGTTTGAGTGCAACCTCTCTAGATAGGGTCTTTTCATCTGTTTTAAGGAGGGGCATTTTGGTCTTTTTCCTACCCCACTAGGCCTATACATTTTTCAGCCATTTAGGGTTCTAAGCTGATTGAGATCAATTTTTCATTCATTCTAAAACGTTTAAGAAATGTAGGGCAAAGTTCAAGAGGAGAAAAGAGAAGGTTTTAAGAGTTCTTCAAGAATTTAGGGAAATCGCCAAGAACTTAGTTCTTTCAAGGTATGTAAGCTTTCATAGTGTTGGGTTTATTCACCCTCATGCCAATCATGAGTTTCCATATATGAATTGGTCCATGAGATTGTGTATGTTGAGATTCTTGATGATGTTCTTGAGGCTTTGTGCTTCATGGGGCTGGTGCCTGCAGTACGCCCCAAACCAGCCCCATTTAATTGAGCGTTGGTGCTGCGCGCCACTGATGTGCAAGGGGCGTCAGGCCCCTTTCACCTCCGTTCTTCATCCTGTATGCGTTCCTTTGAATCGTGTCTCCGCTCTCTTCTTATTACCACCTATCTAATTCTTCACTAATCATTGAGAGATCCTAAATATAATAATCATAAATCTTGAATTCACATTCCAAATTCAAGGTAGAGTTAAGAGGAAAGTTTAAGAAAGTCCTTTTGAGTCATTTGAGAAGTCTTCTACAAGTATTTATAACTTGTTTTAAGACTTGAGTAAATGAGTATGAGAATGAGGAGAGTTGAGTTTTATATTTCAAAATGAGTATAACGGAACTAAGTATCCCCAAGTATGTAACATTTTTACATTTAAAATGAGAGAAACCTTGATTTCTAAATGAGTTTACGAGGAGCTTTTTGAGCATTATCTCTTTTAAGAGAACCTTTTGAGAAATTATCTCAAATTAAGGAAGAGTTATATTTTTAAACATATGAGCATGAGTTATATATATTATCAGGAGTAGTATTGAGCACCGATATGGGGCTGAGTTCAGACAACTCAAAATCCTCATAAACCATATATGCCAACATGGGTAAATGATCATGTTTTTTTACATGATTCCTTATTGCTTTTAAGCATAGCTTAGTGGATCCACTTAGGTGAGGATGTTATATACTGTGGCAAAGTATAGGACAGTTTTGGCAACGTGGGGCGAAATATTGTATCATCACATAGCTCATAGTGAAGGTTGTCAATTAGAGAATCTCCCAAAGAAAAGTAAAGAGCTTATTATTGTATTTTGTTATATACATTTGAGTTATTATCTACTATTTTAAAAGCTTTATAAATCTTGCACCTTTTATTGTTTCTTTCATGTTGAGTTGAGTTGAGTTGAGGTAAGGTGAGGTGAGTATGTTTTCCCTTTTTGTCATTTCAACTATATATACCTATGTTGAGTATTCCCCTTACATGCTCGTACAATCAATTTTTTGACGTCATTTGGCTAGCATCGTTTCATGATAAAGATACAGTTATTCAGGATCATCAACCGGTGCTTCGTTGATTCCATCGCATTCCAACTAGATTTGATGAGCCTCCTTGCTTTCCGAAGGGCTTCACATTATGGTTTTGTTTTGTTAGGACGTCGTGGGTCTTGACCCGACTTCCATCATAATATTTAGAGGCTTCATAATAGTAGTATTTTTAGGAGACTTTTCCATTTTCCTTGTTAATGTTTTAAGACTTGAGTTGTCTTCTTATGGCTAGTTGAATATTTTTAAATATTCTGAGTTATTTATTTTGAGACAATTGAGTTAATTTTTGCATTTGAGTTCCTATGTTGTTGAGTAAGTCTTTTGTTGAGTGTTGAGTCAGGCCAATGCTTCGCTTGGGGGCCAACGATGGTTCTAGAGTGCCAGCCACATCTAGGGTGTAGACTCGGGGCGTGACATTCATCTTCCAACGTTTATCCTTAGAATTCGTCATTAAGGTATGTAAGGCTATCATTGTGATGGACTGAGTATTCCCTCACGCCCTATATCTACTTTTTATTAATAAAGAATAATCTAGTATTACATTCTTAGTTTTGATAATTCTTGAGATGAGTTTCGTTGTCGACAACTGAATTTTATTTCATGATTATTGAGTTGTTATATTTTGCATTGAGATTCTTGAGTTGATTGTTCATGTCTATTTTTTCAGCATGAACCCTATTGTTGAGTTATTATTGGAATCCTTTTAAGTAAGCATTTTTAGCTGATTTTTTGAGAAAGAAATGATGAGTTTTGAGAAAGAGTCTTAAACATGATTTGATTAAAAGTATAAGGGAACTAAGTATATCCAAATGTATCACTTTTTACATTGAGAAAAGAGAATTTTTAATTTTGAAGAGAGTTAATGAGTTTAGAGATATTTTAGAGCAGTTACATCTTTTAAGAGGATATTTTGAGAAATTACCTCAAATTGAGAAAGAATATTATTTATACATTTGAGCATAAGTATATATTGGGAGTAGTATTGAGCACCGATATGGGGATGGATTCAGACAACTCGCATTCCTCATAAGCCATGTAGCCAACATGGGTAAATGATCGTACTTTTGAGATGACTCCTTATTTCTTCCGAGTAGAGCTTTAGTGATCCACTTAGTTTATGTGTTCTATACCCCGACAAGGTATAAGACAGTTATGGCAGCGTGGGTGAGACGTTGAATCATCACGTAGCTCATAGTGATGGTTGTCAGTTAGAGAATCTCTCAAATAAGAGTTAAAAAGTAATTTAATGTATTTTTATATATATCCTTTAGTTGATATCTTTTAGCTATGAAGCTTTAAATATTTCATCTCTTAATTGATTGATATTGAGTTGAGTTGAGTATTCTTTCAATCTCATCAGTTTAGTTATTTATTCATTTAGCTTTATTACATACTCGTACATTCAATGTACTGATGTCATCTAACCTGTATCTTTTATGATATAGATATAGGTGTTCAGATCATCAACAAGCGCTTCGTTGAGCTCACTTTGCACTCCCAGTTAGTTTTGGTGAGCCTCCTTGCATTCCAGAGGTCTCCACTTTTATCTTTTAGTTAGTTACTTTGAGGTTTCATGGGTCTTGTCCCAACATCCATCTTGAACAATACAAGATTCATAAATAGTTAGTTTTAAGTAAGTTTTCAGTATTCCTTTGTTAAACTGTTTAAACTATTATTGTTTCCAGAGTATTTTGAGACAGTTGGGTATTTTAAGATTAAATAGTTTAATTCTTCTTTGAAGCTTAATTCTTGTTGAGTTAGTCTTCCGCTAAGTAGTCATTCAAGCCAAAGGTTCGCTTGAAGATCAACAATGATTCTGGAGTGTCGATCACGTCTAAGGTCTAGGCTCAGATCATGACAAACATGTATTATATGATGTTCATATAAATCTTGTACTTTTAGTTTTTATTATTAATTTAATTAAAATATACTAATTTAAAAAATATAAATCAATTATCTTTTTAGAATATTAGTTAAGAACCTATGTTTGTTGATTAATATATTTCCAAAAGATAATATTTATTCAATATCATTTATAAAGTCTCTTATTTTTCTAATATAAATTTTTAATTTTTATTCTTAAAACTTAATATAACCTTATGAATGCAATTGTTCAACCAAACAACACATTTATAATTACCAAATATTTAAACTTTTGGTCCTGATTTTATTTCATTAGAATCGTTAACTTTTCTAGTGGAGGGAGATAGATTTAAAGTATGTAATGAAATGCCTATTTTGTTTAATATAGAAGAAGATCCAAGAACATTTTAAGAAGCTATGTCTTCCAGAGACGTTGCCTTTTTGAAAGAGGCTATTAATGATGAAATTGATTCAATAATGGCCAATAATACTTTTATTTTAGTTGGTTTGCCTCATGGATTCAAACCTATAGGTTGTAAGTGGGTATTTAAGAGTAAATATAATATAGACAGTACTATACAAACTTTCAAAGCAAGGTTAGTTGCAAAAGGCTTTACTAAAAAAGAAGGTATTGACTATTTTGATACATATGCTCCGGTAGCAAGAATAACATCTATTAGAGTATTTTTATCCTTGGCATTTATATATGATTTGTACGTACATCAAATGGATGTTAAAACTGCATTTCTAAATGGAAGTTTAAATGAAGAAATCTATATGAAACAACCTGAATGATTTGTTCTTCCTGGTAATGAACATAAAGTTTGTAAGCTAATAAATTTCCTCTACGGTTTGAAACAAGCACCAAAACAATGACATGAAAAAATTGATGGTTTGATATTATCAAATGGATTTGTACATAATACTGTTGATAAATGCATTTACTCCAAATTTACAAAAGATTATAGAGTTGTCATTTGTCTTTATGTAGATGACATATTGATATTTGGTACAAACATGCTTGGAATCTCTGAAACTAAGAAGTATCTAACTTCAGTCTTTAAAATGAAAGATTTGAATGAAGTAGATACTATCTTAGGTATCAGAGTCAAGAGAAATAATAAGAAAGTGACTTATCAAAAGACTACTATATTGATAAGATGATTGACAAGTTTAATCATTTGGGCATAGATGAATCTGTCACGCCCCGAGCCTACACCCTAGGAGCGACTGGCACTCAAGAACCATTCCTGGCCCCAAGTGAACCCTTGGCCTGGCTTACTTACTCAGCGGAAGACTTAAAAGCATTAATACAAGGATTCAATGCATCTACTCAACTGCTTAATAGAATAACTTAGAACATTTAAAAGTCAAACATTCAACTTGGCCAATGTGGCAACTCAAGTCTCAACATAAGCAATAACAATGTAAAGACAACTGAACTACTAACTGTCTATGAAGCCTCTAAAACAATGAGGGATGTCGGGACAAGGCCCCCGATCATCCTAATAACTGAAATACTAAAAAGAAATGATAAAAGGAGTCCTCCGGATAGCAAGAAGGCTCACCAACTGACTCTGAATGCTCAACTAGATCAACGAGGCGCTGGATGCTGATCCTGGTTACCTGTGTCTGCATCATAAAATGATGCAGGCCAAATGACATCAGTACATTGAATGTACCAATATGCAAGGGAAATCCTAAACATAACATAAGCTTGAAAGGAATCTAAAAGAAACACTTACCTTGGCTTTACTCTACTCATGAATAACTTAACTCAAATGCAAAGTAAACAACAATAATGGTGCAGTTATACAAAGCATTTAAAACAGTAGTAGCAACTCAATTTGTTAAAGAAATGTAATAACAACTCAGTTTAATTGTAAAGTAGTATAATATTGTGGGAGTTTCTCTAACCGACAACCACCACTATGAGCCTAAGTGGTGATACAACGTCTTGCCCACGCTGCGAGAACTGTCCTATACTTTGTCGTCATATAGAACGCCTTAACTAAGTGGATCCACTAGTCTATGCTAAAAAGCACTTAAGGAATCATCTAAATAGTATAATCCTTTACTACCCATGATGGCTACATGGTTTATGGAGACTTGAGCTATTATGAACTTTCATCCCCATATCGGCGTTCAATACTACTTCCAAAAATATACTTAGCTCATATGTTTTAAAACAAAACTTCTTTCTTTGGTTTGAGATAATTACCCAAAACTTAGCTAAAAGCTCTCTTGGAATCAATATTCCCTTTCTTGCTCAAATGTGAAAATATTTTTAACACTTGTGAATACTTAGTTCCCGTATAATCTTTGAAGAAATGAACTTTTACTCTTACTCTTTACTCAACTCAGAGCTTAAGTCTTAAAACAAAGTTAAAACGTTTGTAAAAGACTTTTGGAAATCTTTATGACTTTCTCTTAATTTGACTCTTAACTTTCCTTGACTTGACTCTTAACTTTCCTAGAATTGAATTGTGAATTCAAGGATTGTGATTTGTGAAAGGAATGATCTCATGATGTTTAGGAGTGTTTTTAGATAGTTAAACATGAGAAAAGATCAAGAAATCACTGTCTGGAAACTAGTCCGCGACGCGGAGATATATTTGGTTGCGAAAATAATTTTTGAGGCAGAATGGTCCGCGCGTGACGCGAGGAAGAATTATGCGAAACTGGGAGGCAGGTCCGCGATGCGGACTGGGGCACTAGATTTGCTCGACTTTTTCCTTCTTCGTTTTCCCAACCCCAAATCGCCTAAACTCAGTTCTTTTCCCCAAATTCTCTTTAGATTCATATACCCAGCAAATGTATCTAAGAACCTAACTCAAAAGAGCTCTATAATTCGACGTAAAGATCTCAGAAACTTCTCAATCTCAGCCCAATTCAAGAACGACATCAAATTCAAGAATACAAATCAAGAACATCAAAATTTCAACCCTTTTAGGACAAATTCACGCTGAGATAAACATGTTTGGCACGTGGGTGAACGGACCCAACGTTATGAAAGCCTCACATACCTCGTAGTGATCACCCCTTGACGAAATCCACAAGCGATTCTTGAAGAACTTGACGATTCTTGCTCTTTCTCCTCTTTTCTCCTCTTCTTTTCTCTTCTATCAAAACCCTAACTTAGTTTTCAAAAGTGTAAACTGACCAAGTTCAGTTTAGACCCCTATGTAATTACCAAAAACAAATTAATTTAGTTGGGTATGGTAAAGACCAAAATACCCTTCCAAAATCCGTTTTAGACTTTTCTTATTTGAACAACCTAACTTCAAATGGGCATATCTCACTCATACAAACTCGGAATCATGCAAACTTGGCTGTGTTGGTAAAGATAATTCCAAGATCGTTCCTACGGTATCTTGAAGCACACCTAACTCATCCTGAGCTAGGAGTTATGGTCGTTTTAAGTTGACCAAAAACCCAAACTTAACATAACTTAACAAATTTCTAGATTTTTCATTCTTTCCTAAAATGACTATTTCCAATTCTAACTCTTTCTAGTTCTTTCAATTAGCGAGATGTTACAATATCTCCCCCTTGGGAACATTCTTCCTCGAATGAGGTTACTCTTACTAGGCTAAGGGTGTAACATCTAACATTCAGCTCAAACACCCAACAAGCAATGCAAATACAAAATGCCAACTTATAAATTAAAAAGTACTAACAAGAGAATTAGTACCTTGATTATGGAATTTCTCCGGTTTCAAAGAGATGTGGATACCTCTTCTTCATATTTTCTTCAGCTTCCCAATTAGCTTCCTCATTAAACTGGTTTCTCCAAAGAACTTTGACTGCTGCTACTTCCTTAGTCCTCAACTTGCGAACTGGCGATCTAGAATCTAAACCTGAATCTCCTCATAAGATAAGCTATCCTTGATACCAATATCTTCAGTTGGTATGATAAGTGAAGGATCTCCCATGCACTTCTTCAACATGGAAATATGAAATATTGGATGAACCGTTGCTAACTCTTGTGGTAGCTTCAACTCATAAGCTACATTACCAACCCTTTTGGATATTCTGTAAGGGTCAATATACCGAGGACTAAACTTCCCCTTCTTGCCAAATATCATAACACCCATCATGGGTGAAACTTTCAAGTAAACCAATCATCTACTTCGAACTATAACTCCCTTCTCCTAACATCAGTGTAGGATTTCTGACGACTCTGCACTGTTTTCAACCATTCTTGAATCACTTTCACTTTCTCCATGGATTGATGAACTAAGTCTGGTCCTATCAACCCATCTTTACCAACTTCAAACCATCCAATATGAGATATGCATCTTCTCTCATAAAGAGCTTCATAAGGAGCCATTAGAGTGGTAACTATTGTTGTAAGCATATTCAATAAGAGGTAGGTGATCATCCCAATTACCTTTGAAATCAATCACACAAGCCCTCAACATATCCTCTAAGGTGTGAATAGTGTGCTCTGCTTGCCCATCTGTCTGAGGATGAAAGACAGTACTTAAGTTCACCTTTGAACCCAAGCCTTTTTGGAATGACTTCCAAAATTGTGTAGTAAATTGTGCACCTCTGTCTGAAATAATGGAGACTGGAACCCCATGAAGTCTTACCATCTCTTGAATTTACAACTTATCATAATCTTCTGCTGAATGAGTAGTCTTTACCGGTAAAAAGTGGGCTGACTTTGTCATTCTATGGACAATCACCCAAATAGAATCATGCTGCCTGCGAGACCTTGGAAAACTTGTGATGAAGTCCATGCTTATCATCTCCCACTTCCATTCCAGAAGTTCTATATTTTGAGCCAAACCACTGGGCCTTTTGTGCTCTACTTTAACTTGTTGGCAATTTGGACACTTAGCAACAAACTCTGCAATGCTCTTCTTCATACTACTCCACCAATAAACCTCTCTCATCTCGCTATACATCTTTGTGGAACCTGGATATATGGAGTATCTGGAGCTATGAGTTTCCTCCATGATCCTCTCTTGGAGTTCATCCACCATTGGTACACACAATCTACCTTGATACCTCAATAAGCCATCTCCCCCTTGTCCAAAAGCTAATACTTTTTGCTTATGAACATTTGCCTTCAATTCAAGCAAAGTACGATCTTGTTCTTGCTTTTCTTTTACTTCTGACACTAATGATGATTCAGCCTAATTCATCACCACTACTCCTCCTTCTGTGGAATCCATTAGTCGGACTCCCAAGCATGCAAGTTTGTGAACATCTCTTGCTAGCTCTTTCCTACCTTCCTCAAAATGGGCGGTACTACCCATAGACAACCTGCTTAAGGCATCAACAACAACATTAGCCTTACCTGGGTGATAAAGAATACTCATGTCATAATACTTGAGTAATTCTAACCACCTCTTTTGTCTGAGATTAAGCTCCTTTTGAGTAAACACATACTGAAGACTCTTGTGATCGGTGAACACATCCACATGAACACCATAAAGATAATGATGCCATATTTTCAAAGCAAATACTATGGCAGCCAACTCTAGATCATAGGTTGGGTAGTTCCTCTCATAAACCTTTAACTGTCTAGAGGCATAAGCTATAATTTTTCCATTCTGCATTAATACACAACCCAAACCAACTCTAGATGCATCACAATATACGACAAAACCTTGAGTACCTTCTGGTAAGGTCAACACTGGGGCAATAGTCAACCTCTTCTTCAATTCCTGAAAGCTTTTCTCACAAGCTTCCGACCATTGAAATTTCACTATTTTCTGAGTTAACTTGGTCAAAGGGGATGAAATAGATGAGAACCCCTCTATGAACCTTATATAATAGCCATCCAAACCCAAGAAACTCCTAATATCGATTGGAGATGTGGCATAAGAATGTCACAGACTCAATCCAAAACTCACACTTAGAGAACTTGGCATACAACTCTCTATCCTTCAGAGTTTGGAGAACTATTCTGAGATGACTAGCATGATCTTCCTCATTCCTCGAATAGATTAGTATGTCATCAATGAATACGATAATAAACATATCTAAATAAGGTTTGAATACTCTATTGATAAGGTCCATGAATGTTGCAGGCGCATTGGTCAAACAAAAGGACATAACAAAGAACTCATAATGACCATAACGGGCTCTAAATGTTGTCTTCGAAATATCACATTCCCTTACTCTTAATTGATGGTAGCCTGATCTGAGGTCTATCTTAGAGAAACAAGTAGCAACCTGAAGCTAATCGAAAATATCATCAATTCTTGGAATATGATACTTATTCTTGATGGTAACCTTGTTCAACTGACGGTAATCGATACACATCCTAAGGGAACCATCCTTCTTCCTCACAAACAAGACCAGAGCGCCCCAAGGTGAGACACTTGGTCGAATAAAACCTTTATCAAGAAGATCTTTCAATTGCTCTTTTAGCTCTTTCAATTCTATTGGTGTCATTCTATATGGAGGAATATATATATGAAGAGTATCTGGAAGAATATCTTTACCGAAGTTTATTTATCTCTCAGGATTGACTCTAGGAATATCATCAGGAAAGACTTCTGGAAACTCTTTTACTACTGAAACTGACTGAATAAGAGGTATCTCAACACTAGAGTCATTAACTCGGACTAAGTGATAGACACAACCCTTGGAAACTAACTTTCTCTCCTTAAGGTACGAAATGAAACGACCCTTAGGCACTGCTGAACTACTACTCCACTCTAT
Organism: Solanum tuberosum; assembly: GCF_000226075.1. Taxonomy (NCBI): domain Eukaryota; kingdom Viridiplantae; phylum Streptophyta; class Magnoliopsida; order Solanales; family Solanaceae; genus Solanum; species Solanum tuberosum. The sequence continues at coordinate 24,159 of NW_006239549.1, forward strand.
AATTGGCTCATTAGGAATTTGGAACCTAACAACTCGAGTTCTACAATCAATGGAGGCATATCAGGCATGAAGCCAGTCCATACCGAGAATGACATCAAAATCTACCATGTCTAACTCAACTAAATCATCCATGGTGCTCTTGTGGTTGATGGAAATGACACAATCACGATATACCCACTCAACTAGAATATACTCCCCAACAGGTGTAGAAATACAAAAGGGTTCACAAAGTTTTTCAGGAAGAACATCAAAATTATTTGCAACATAAGGTGTTACAAAACATAAACTTGCTCCTGGGTCTAGCGAAGCATAAACATCAAGAGTAAAGACTTTGATCATACCAGTGACAACATCTGGAGAATTTTCTTGCTCTTGACGACTAGTGATCGCATAAAGGCGGTTTGCTCCTCCGCCAGTACCGGAAGTAGATCCTCTAGGTGCATCCCTGTCTGGTGGAGCAACTGATGAAGATTGGGCTCTATTACCCTGATTCCCATTACCTTGTCGGTTCTTAGGGCACTCTTTCATGAAGTGACCCTCTTGTCTACACTTGAAACAACCTGTGGAGCCATCAGGACACTTACATGGGTGGGTTCTACCAAACTTAGCACATGCAGGAGCCCAGTTACGTGCTTGTGCCACACTGCCCTGAGATTGGGAAAGTCTAGCCCTGAAGTGCTATGAATTCCGACTATTGTACTCACCTTTGTTTTTGGGTGCAGGTGCACTAGCAGATGAAGGAGCAGGTCCCTTTTGCTTTTGCTGAAAGGACAAACGGTTCACATTACTTCTTTGTTGCCCAGACTCATTTCATGTCTTCGCTTTCTTGTTTCTAAACTCCTCCCTATCCCTCAACTTCTCTTCCTTAACCTGCTGCACATAGACCATCAACCTTGATATATCCATGTCACCTATTAGTATTGCAGCCTTACATTTCTTACCCACAGACGAGACAGTGTAGCAACAAACAAACTCATTCTACTCCTCATATCCACAACCATCTCCGGAGCATAACATGATAGTTGGGTGAACTTCAACCCATACTCATGAACGCTCAAAGAATCTTGCTTAAGTGTGAGGAACTCTCGTACCTTAGCCTTCCTCAGTTCTCGGGGAAAGAAACGCCCCAAGAAGGACTCCTCAAAACAAGCCTAACTTGCAGGTGGCACTCCGTCAACTTTACCCTTCTTCCACTGGTCAAACCAATTCCTAGCAACATTCTTTAGTTGATATGCAGCTAGTTCAACTCGCTCAGCATCGGCAACACACATGACCTCAACACTTTTTGCAGCTCCTCAATAAAATTCTATGGATCTTCAGTAGTGCTTGAACCAGTGAAACTTGGAGGATTCAACCTCAAGAACTCTCAGATTCTCGAAGTATCAGCTTCTTCTTGTTGAGCCCCCTTTGTTGCCTAGCTTGGTTGGTCAAAACTTGGCTTAACATCCCGATCGCTTCCCTGAACTCACCATTGGTAACTTCTCCTTAGGTTGCACTTCAAGTGCATTGGGTACCCCTTGCTCCTCAACATTACGCCTAGCAGGACAACCTATGACAACTCTTCTTGGAGACATGATTAACTGAAAACACGCGCAAGCACAAGTATACCAGGGGAATACTGAACATAACATAAGCTTGAAAGAAAGCTGAAAGAAACATTTACCTTGGCTTTACTCAACTCATGAATAACCTAACTTAAATGCAAAATAAACAACAATAATGGTGCAGTTATAGAAAGCATTTAAAATAGTAGTAGTAACTCAATTTGTTAAAGAAATGCAATAACAACTCAGTTTAATTGTAAAGTAATATAATACTGTGAGAGTTTCTCTAACCGACAACTACCACTATGAGCCTAAGTGGTGATACAACGCCTTGCCCATGCTGTCAGGACTATCCTATACTTTGTCATCATATAGAACGCCTTAACTAAGTGGATCCACTAGTCTATGCTAAAAGGCACTTAAGGAATCATCTAAAAAGTATGATCCTTTACTACCCATGATGGCTACATGGTTTATGGAGACTTGAGTTATTATGAACTCGCATCCCCATAGCGGTGCTCAATACTACTCCCAAAAATATACTTAGCTCATATGTTTTAAAACAAAACTTCTTTCTTTGGTTTGAGATAATTACAAACTTAGCTTAAATGCTCTCTTGGAATCGATGTTCCTTTTCTTGCTCAAATGTGAAAATATGTTTAACTCTTGGCAATACTTAGTTCCCATATAATGTTTTAAGAAATGAACTTTTACTTTTACTCTTTACTCCACTCAGAGCTTAAGTCTTAAAACAAAGTTAAAACGTTTGTAAAAGACTTTTGGAAAATTGTATGAATTTCTCTTCACTTGACTCTTAACTTTCCTTGAATTGAATTATGGATTCAAGGATTGTGATTTGTGATAGGAACGATCTCATGATGTTTAGGAGTGTTTTTAGATAGTTAAACATGAAGAAAAGATACAAAGAAATCACTATATGGAAACTAGTCCGCGACGTGGAGATGTATTTAAATATTTGGTCGCGAAAATAATTTTTGAGGCAGCACGGTCTGTGACCGCTCTGCGACGCGAGGAAGAATTCTGTGAAATTGGGGGGCAGGTCCATGACGCGGACTGGGGCACCAGATTTGCCCGACTTTTTCCTGCTTCATTTTCCCAACCCCAATTCACCTAAACTCGGTTCTTTTCCAAAAAAATTCTTTAGATTTATATACCCATAAAATGTATCTAAGAACCTAACTCAAAACAACTCTATAATTCGACGTAAAGATCTCAGAAACTTCTCAATCTTAGCCCAATTCAAGAACGACATCAAATTCAAGAATACTAATCAAGAACATCAAACTTTCAACCCTTTTAGGACAAATTCACGCTGAGATAAACATGTTTGGCACGTGGGTGAACATACCCAACGTTATGAAAGCCTCACATACCTCGTAGGGATCACCCCTTGACGAAATCCACAAGCGAATATTCTTGAAGAACTTGACGATTCTTGCTACTTCTCCTCTTTTCTCCTCTTCTTTTCTCTTCTCTCAAAACCCTAACTTAGTTTTCAAAAGTGTAAACTGACCAAGTTCAGTTTAGATCCTTAAGTAATTACCAAAAACGAATTAATTTAGTTGGGTATGGTAAAGACCAAAATACCCTTCCAAAATTCGGTTTAGACTTTCCTTATTTGAACAGCCCAACTTCAAATGGGCATATCTCACTCATACGAACTCGGAGTGGTGCAAACTTGGCGGCATTAATGTTCCTACGATATCTGGAAGCACACCTAAATCATCCTGAGCTAGGAGTTATGGTCATTTTAAGTTGACCAAAAACCCAAACTTAACATAACTTAACAAATTTCCAGATTTTTCATTCTTTCCTAAAAAGACTATTTCCAATTCTAACACTTTATAGTTCTTTGAATTAGCGAGATGTTACAGAATCTAATACTCCATATGTTTCAAGTATAAAGCTTACAGAAAATAATGGAAGAACAATGGCTCAGTTATAGTATGCAAGTGGAATTGGCAGTTTAATGTATGCAATGCACCAGGCCTAATATAGCATTTGTCGTTGGTAAACTTTCAAGGTTTACAAGAAATCCAAGTAGCATTCATTAGAAAGATATAATTAGAGTACTTGAATATTTAAAGAAGACAAAACATTTGGGCATCTGTTATAGTGGTTTTCCTATCGTATTAGAAGGATATTTTGATGCGAGTTGGATTACAAGTATAAATGTTACTAAGGCTATTTCAGATTGGATATTTACTTTGGGGGTGGTTCCATTAGTTGGGTATCTAAGAAACAAACCTGCATTTTCCATTCCACAATGGAATATGAATTTATTGCATTAGCAGTTGCTGAAAAAGAAGTGGAATGAGTGAGAAACATGTTACTAGATATAAAGTTGTGGCCACAACCTATGCCAACCATTTCCATATTCTGCGATAGTGAGACTACTATGTGCGTAGCTCATAATAAAATGTATAATGGAAAATCGAGATATATAAGCTTAAGACATGTTTATATAAAGAGTTAGCTACCAGCAGAATTATAACTATAGTGTATGAGAGATCAAATAAAAATTTGGCTGATCCATTTACAAAAGCATTAAATAAAGGTGCAGAAAAACAAACTAGTGAAGTTAATGGGATTAAAGCTCTTAAATTGAACGCAAGTAACAGAAATTCAACTTTGAGTTAGTATACACTCTGAAAATTCAATGGGTAATAACAAGTTATTTGTGTTGTTTAAGCATGAGTCTCCTCGCTTAAATTCTTGATTCCGATGTACTATTTACTGTTATGGGAGGAGTTTAGAAGTTGTTAAATGTCTGTAATAACAAGGTCATAATCACAAATTTTAAAGTGCATATTGTTACAAGAAAGAGGATGAATTAATTCGTAGTGAGATTGACAAATGCCTATAGTAACAGGGCCATAGTCTATTTTCACCTATATGAATATTGAGGTGGTGCCGCTTCGAGCAAAGATTTAAAGAGTTGATCTTGTAAATATCCATGAATTTGGATACACACACGTCTGTAAACATGATAAAGCATAATATTGGATTATTTTTCTACTTAAAAATATTCTGTGTGTGATACTTTTGGTTTGACAAAAAGAGATGTGGTTCAAATCTTAGGATACCAATATCTTCATCAAATTTGAAAGTATTTACACTAACGGAAAGTTCAAATCTAGATAAGATATTTTTCGATATACGTGATATTATGAGACACATTACAAACTAGTGGGGGATTGTTAAGATAGTGGGGAAATTCCCACATTGGTGGTAGAAGCCATTTTTAGGTTCTTTTAAGGCCTAGCCCATTTACTCTATTTAATAGAGTAAATCTACTTATATATATTAATAATATATATCTAAATGACTTGGACTTGGGCGCGGGTCAGGTCGGATCTTTAATTGAATTTAAAGATTTTTTTTCCGTAATTTCGTTTGAACAAATTGTTTATTTAAAATTTGAATTTAATATTTAAATTTTAAATGAAACAAAAACTTTTGTATGTTCAGATAGGGAGTAACGTCTTTTCAAAAGAGAGCAACTAAAGGTTGTAATTGTTCAGAAAATGAGTCTCTTTCATGAAAAGTCAATTGTACGTGAAAGAACATGATAATTATGAAAAGTTGTGAAAGAACATGACTATTATGAAAAGTCATCTATGTTCATGAAAGAACATGACTACTATGAAAAGTCATCTCTTAAATTCTATAAATACGAAGCATTCCCAGAAGTAGCGAATTCAATTGCATATATGTTTGAAGCTTTGTTGTATCTTGATAGAGAATTGTTTGTCATCCCTAAAAGAATATACATGCAATAACTCTTGAAAGATTGTGATCTTTCATGCCTTAAAGCTTTGAATTTCTCTGCTATTTTTCTTCTAACAAAAGAAATACAAAATACAATTCAAAACAAATGCATTCTATGAAATACAAAAAACAATTATATACACCTGGATCATCACTGTGAGGCTGAGAGGGAGAGAGAGGGGTGATGGAGAGAGACAGAGAAATGAGAGAGGGAGATAGAAGAGAGAAATTTGCTATAAAACCCTACATATAACTATAAATTATACTCCCTCCGTCCCATTTTATGTGGCAATATTTGACCGGACACGGAGTTTAAGAAATAAATGAAGACTTTGAAATGTTAACCAAATTGCCCTTTAAAAAGTAGACTCACTTTTCTCTCTCCTCATAAATGTATTGGAGTATTATTTTAAGATTAAGTGGGACCAAGAAGGGTAAACAAGGAATTGTACCTTTAAATATTTACCATATAAGGAAATGTGACATTTTTTTTGGGGCTGACCAAAAAGGAAATGGTGCCACATAAAATGAGACGGAGGGAGTAATTTTTTAAACTATAGTGGTTTATCGTAAAGACATATCATATGTTTGCCTTGTTATATAATTTTTCCTACTATTTTCCATTTTTTTGTGTGTGAATAACTAATTTTGATTTTCTTCTCAATAGCACTGCTGCTACAAGTGTTTTTATTGTTAAGAGTATCATTCGAAGATTGCGGGAGCAAACAACCAATTGAGAGTGTCTACTTATGTGCAATGACGTTAAGAATCCAAAATCATTTGTTAAAGGAAGCAATCACAACGCCCTACCAAAAAAGCAGTACCTTTTGCTGACGAACTACAACTAGTTAGTAAACACCTTCCTTTTAAAATAGGAAAAAATGGTCAAACATGCCCTTTTCTGAATAAGTATATTATTTTTTCTTTTTAAACACATTTCTTCTTAATTAAATTATTACAAAATAATCATATTCTTGTTTTCTTTCTTTTAAAATCACTTTTAAAATAAAAATGCATGAAATATTTTTTTTGTTCTTAATCTCATCTTATCAATTAAAATAGAATAACTTCATGTACCCTTTCGACAGATAATATACGTCATATATATAAGATCATAATATATCCATCATTAATTTATATTTATATAACGATAAAATATAATTATAATAAAATAAGAAATATTTTCATTTTTTTATTTTTTCTAAATTGAAGTAAGATAAACATTTGATAATTTAAAAAAAATAATTATTAGAAATAGAATGTGTTAAAAAGAAAATAAATAATATATTTATTTGAAAAAATGAGCATTTTTTACCCAAAATACTAATAAGGGCATTTTTGGACAAAAGTATTGACGAAAAGGGCATTTTTGGACCAAACTATAAATGGATGACATTTTTGTTCCTTTCGCATAGTTTAAGACATTTTTTACCCTTTTCCCTTTAAAATAATACCTTATATTTTCACTATCTCAAATAACAATAATAATGGGAAAATTGTTATAAAATAATATATTGTGGATGTCAACTATATCAAGAAGTTACTCCATTACTTTCCTCCATTATGAAGATAACTATAACCTCCACCTTTATAACCATTATTCTTGTAACCTTTCACTTCCATAACCTCCCCCATTATATTCATGTTAATGTCATGTTTATGACTAACCTTTTGTATGCCTCTATGTTACACTATAAATAGAGGCATAAGGGTTCATATTGTAGTGACTTGAAGATT
>NW_006239549.1:31392-40737 GCF_000226075.1 Solanum tuberosum
ATTGAAGGATTGAAGCAAAGTAAATATAAAGGAGGTAAAAATATCTGTGTTTATTTTTCTCTCTGAAACAAGATAAATTACTATATAATCTATTTTATATTTTACTTTTGATTATGCATCATTAGTTTTCTTACCATCTCAAAATTATATGAGTCCAACAGTTTGACCACTTATATATTTAAAAAAGTAAAATTAGTTTTGTAAGTTAATAATTTGTAAAGAAATTGTTCTTTATGATCTTGTTTTATTAAAAGATAAGTTGTTGAGTTATGTGGCATATGCATATTGATTGGATTATCATTATTGGTTACTTTTGCACCTCTTTTTTTTTTATCTAAACATTTACTTGTTGAGTTATTAATATATTATTTGTACTAACAAAGTTTATTTTGTGGTTATTTTAAAATGGTTAGTAAATTACGTTAATCTTCGTAACAACATTGAGAATGAATGTTAAAAGGTTTTAATTTATTTTAACTTGAGACTTTTATATGATTCCAATATGTTGTTCTAATTAATTGATCTTGTTCATTTTCTAATGCTTTAAGTCAAATTCAGATGATATTTATGGTTTTCGATAATTATTATTTTTGGTAACATATTTGGTTTATCAAGACATTCATTGAGGGTAAGACGGTGAATTCCAGTTTCACTGCACCATGTGGGTAAGACATCGAGTTAAAGTCTCGGTGCACCATGATAATAAGAAGTTGGGTTCAAGTCCCATTGATTTATGACCAAAGACGTCTTTATATGGGTAAGACATGGGGTTTAACTCCTAATGCACTATAGTGATGATATGATGATGACCAAAACATAAAGTTGTATACTTTTGACTGAAAGTCATGAAATTTACCCAATTGATTCGCTCCATCCTCTTATGTAAATGTGGTAGCAGTGTATAATATGTCTGAAAGATGACAAGTGATTGAATGTATGAATATGGGCGTGGTAAAATGTTAATGGTCATCATTATGGTAATTAAAAGAAAGAACAATATGGGTTCTTAAGATGATCCTTCAAAATGTGAAGGTAATTTTTATCCATTAAAGTGGTATGAAAAGTTATTGGCCACATTGTTGTTGGTGCAACCCAATTTGAAAAGTTTAGTAAATCCTCCATCAAAATAAAGGAATACAAAGTGGTAGTACATTTGGTACATTTGACCTCTTAAAGTGATGTTGAGGTGAGTCACATAAATTTGATAAATGCGAAAGCATGGCAATGAGTTTCTAATAAAAATTTGTGGTGCATGTTCAAATGGTTATGGTCTATTTCTTAAAGAAAATGTGACTTGTGTTCATATGGATAAGAACATGTTCATGTATTGTTGGATAAATGTCACATCTCACCTCTACAGGAGGTTTGAGAGATTGAAAAGAAATATTTTGACATAAATGGTCATTTAGTCATATACTTTAAGTACTACACAAATATTGTGGTAAGTTATATTATGAACTATTGAAGGACAAAAGAACGAAATAATTCTTTCCTATAAAGGTTGTGACCATGACCAAAATAAATATTACTGTCTGCAACACAAATTTGTTATTGGTTGTCAAGAAATAAGTCTTGCAGTAATAATTTTAACCATGACAATGATAATAATTTTCTCCTTGAAGGAGATGGTCACCATAAGAATGGTGTTGTGAAATTTGTGGTAGTACACAAAATTAATTGAAAGTTTCGGAAGGATTAATTTGTTACTATCCATAAAATGAAATAGTTCATAATATTGAGGTTGTAGTAAGTCTCAAAAGAAAATTTTTAAGTTTTGGAGGAATTGAATTTTTTTTTATTATATTGAGACTGTAAATTATTGAGAGATTAAATATCTTCTGATTACTACAATCAAAGCGGGTTATGAATATTTACATAAAAGGTTACCCGCCTTTTTTTTGTTTGTTGAATAAAATATGGGCATGATGAAGGAATCACATGCAAAAGTAAACTAAAAGTTTACTAGAATAAATATCAGTTGGCATAATCGGTTGGTTCCAGTTCAAACGTGATGCAAAATAAAATTGAGAATTCATGTGGCTATATGTTTGAAGAAATAAAAGATTCTTCAAAAAATTTCTCTTGTGTTTGCTTGTTCTCATGATAAAATGATCATTGTACCAGCTAAGGTTGGGATTGTACCCCTTGAAATTATTTGGAACATATAAAAAGGTGAATATGGGCCCGTTCACCTGTCATGTGGACCGCTTACTATTATGATTTAATAGATGCATTTATGGTATGGTCACATGTGCATTTGTATCAACTTACAATTTGATTTTTGTAAGGTTGTTTGCTCGAATTATTAAATTAAGAGCACAGTTCCAAACTATAAAATTATGTTGATAATACTGGTTGGTTTAGCATAAATTGTTTGCCTCCAATTATAGCTAGACCATTGATTGTGAGAACAAATCTCTCAAATAAAATTTGGTGTGAGATGAGTTTGTTTAACATGTATGCATCAAGCCAACAAGGTTCTCCCATCACAATTGGTTCAGGGTTAGGAACCAAATAATTTCCATTTAAAATTTGATGTGTGCAGATATGATTTTATTGCTCCACCACACACAAAGATGGATCCCTGAATGAGGTTGGGGTAAATGTTAGATTTCCTAACATTAGGGGGAGATATGTTAGTAGCTGAAATCATGTGTGGGGTGAATTATCTAAGATCCTCGTTAAAAAAAATGAACTTGAAGTTCAAGAGATAATTCATTTGCAAAATGTTGCAAATAATTTGCCAGATGTATTTGCTAACCCAATATTTTAATCAAGCTGCAAATGCTCCAATAAATAGTCCTTGAAGGACAAAGTCTATGATACGCTAGAAGCGTGATAGACCAATCGATTTCAAACGTAAAACTCCTTGAGGAAGGAGAGGAGCAAATTATCAAAATGGTCATGATGATGAGGTAAGTGCTTTGAAAGAGCACTATGACGTAACACTTCATAAAACCTTGGCAAAGGTTCAGGTACCTGAAAATGATGAAAAATGAAGAGATCTCGATAAGTTATGTCGTGTTGGAATCGATATCAAAAAGACTGTCGACGATATCTTTGATATGAAGTAGCACTCAATGTTATAAATGGTTACGAGGATCTTATTTGAATCTGTCATATAGTGTGGACAGATAAATGATTGGCACTATTCAAGTATATTTTGTTTCACTTAGAAAAGTGATGTTTTGATCTTGTAGTTCATGGATCAAAATATAATGTCAGTGTGGTACAAATGAATTATTGTGCGAAAGTATAACCATAAGATATAAAGTGTGGTTTGTGCCTCGAGGCATAAAGGGTTTTCGCAAAAATCCTGACAGTATTAAATGGAGATATATTCTCCAGTGATGGATGCAATGAGACTTGTTTCAGTCTGAATATAGATGAAATATTTGAATATGCATAATGAATGATTATCATGTCTAACTAAACGATGAAGGTTATATGAAAATCCTTGAAGAATTTAAAAGGTCTTAAAGCAATTCCATTGAGTACCCAATGGTTTTGAGACTGCTTAACACAGAGAAATAATATTTTTGATCTCATGAAAATGATTTAAAATGCCGTGTATTAGTGCAATTGGTACACTTATAGATTGTTGGTTATGCAAATGCTAGAAGATTATTTGATATACATAACGAAAGTTATGTGAAAGGATTGTCATATTATCATTCAAGTTATGATAAGAAACTAACAAAGCAAGTGACTCAACACATAGAAGATGTGTGATTTTCTTTGCGAAGAAAAGACGAGCTTCAATAAAATTGAAATGATGAATCTCCATGTCAAAAATAATTTGATTATGTAGATGAAGAATATTTATTTGATCTGCATGAAGCTCGATCACAAATGGACTATTTATTTATATATAGAGGCACAACAAAATCTTGGCATTCAAAGAATCAAATCATGCAGAAATAATATTGATCTATAAAGAAAGTTGGGAGTGTGTTTGGTTGGAATCATGATCTTTCATATTCAGAAAATATGTGATTTTCTTTTGAAAAGGATATTCTAGCCACCATATACAAAAATGATATATAGCTCAATTGAAGGGGAGGATACAATCAAAGGAGATCAGACAAAGTATATTTCACCAAAAGTCATTTTCACACGTGATCTTCAACAAAATGGTGAGATAGACGTTCAAAGACCCATTCAAGTGATAATCTTGTAAACTTATTCACTAAGGATTGTCAACATCAATATTTGAGAAGTTGTGATATAAGATTGGAATGCATCATCTCCGAGATATCAAGTAAAGTTTTTATCGGGGGAGAAAATTACGCGTTGTAGTACTCTTTTCCTTAACCATGATTTTATCCCAATTGGATTTTCCTGGTAAGGTTTCTAACGAGGCAACATTCAAAGCGTATTAAAAGATATGTGTACTCTTTTTCCTTCACTAGGATTTTATCCCAGAGGGTTTTTTCCTATTAAGGTTTTAACGAGGCATATTATCTATGGACATCCAAGGGGGAGTGTTATAAAATAATATATTGTGGATGTCCACTACATTAAGAAGTTACTCCATTACTTTCCTCCATTACGAAGATAACCATAACCTCCACCTTTATAACCATTATTCGTGTAACCTTTCACTTCCATAGCCTCCCCCATTATATTCATGTTAATGTCATGTTTATGATTAACCTTTTGTATGCTTCTATGTTACACTAGAAATAGAGACATAAGGGTTCATATTGTATAGACTTGAAGACTTGGAATAATAAGAAAAGCTCTTATCTCTTGTCTCCCTATTTCTATTGCTTTCATCTTCTATATTTCTTGTTTTGTTTTGCTTTAGTTTTACAACAAAAATTGTATATAATAGCAAACTATTAATTCAAATTAAATGCTATAACCATAATTTGATTTAATTGTACCCCATATCAAACTGTTGTTATTTTGCCTCTCTTCCTGGTGAATCTCGCTCGCCACTCTCGTTCTCGCTGGGCAGTCTTGCTCGCCTCTTCGCTTTTATACAAACACAAATGTATAAAATGTGTTTGTGTTTGTATAAAGCGAGATAAAATTGTATATATACATATATTTTCGTTCCCCTCTCCCCTCTTCCAGATCTCGCTCATTACTCTTCCAGATCTCGCTCGCCACTCTCACTCGCCTCTCTCACTTTATACAAACACAAATGTATACATTGCGTTTGTGTTTGTATAAAGTGAGAGAAAATTGTATATACAAATACAAATGCATATATTTTTGTCCTATACACTTACGATTATACAAATACGATCTTCCCCTGCCCAATTTTCTTTTGTCTTTCTCTCTTTCTCGCTTTATATAAACACATATTATACAATTGATTCTTTTGTATATGTATACCGAAACAAATTATACAATTGCTTTTTTTGTATATATGTATAGCGAAATAGCCAGCTTGTTTTGTATATATGTATAGCGAAATAGCCATAACAAACATAAAGTTTGCTATAAAGCGCAATTATGCAAACTATAGCTATAATATACAAATATGATTTTTGTGTTTGCTATATGTGAAAGTTGCTCTAATAATTACATATTTAATGTAATTTTACAAGTTGTCTTGAGAAGATAGAATGTATGTGGACTTTACATCAATGCAAATTTGTATGGCGTCAATATCAATTACATGCTTGAACCAAAAAGCCTAGAAGTCAACCTTGTTAGTGATATCAATGAACATGGTGTAATTATCATAAACCCCATTTTAAAGGGACCTTTGATCACGATATTCTCCTTAAATTGGGATCAAATTTTGTGGATTGTTGGCATAATTAAGTTATTTTCCCTGTAATTCCTTCATCGTTGGTGGTTCTTCTTCCTGGAGCAGGTTCTTGTGCCATAGTACACACTGTAATTAAGCTTTCCGATGACTCCATAAGGTGGAGTGTGAACCTCCTCAACCAAAATGTCTGTTAAAGGCCGTTATGAGAGGAGAGAAGAGAGAAAAAAATCGTTTTCTGGTGCCTCCATACCATGAGTTGAGGTCGATCCCAACCTAAGTTTGTAAGTTTAGCCATTTGTGATTATAATTACAAAATTCGCATCAAATTTTATCTCAAGTTTAGCATATTTCTTGTGAAATTCCGACACGCGCATCAAAAGTTTGGTTTGCCAAGTTTAAGCTTTCGAGATATACGTCTGAACTCTGAAGTTTAATTTGCGAAGCCAAACTTGAGGCATTTATGCCTAACATCATATACACCTCTGGTTATGAATCATCATACAAAGTCATTATCCAAGGGAGTAATAATAAATTACAGGATGCAGTCATCTAGTAGATTTAACAAATACAATAAATAAATGTAGAAAATCAAGCAATTATGATAATTGTTACAACAATTGCAATAGCTGTTGCAACTATGGTAATATTAATTACGATAATACAGTTGATATAGCAACTGCAGTATTGTTGCAGCAACTGCAACTATGGTAATATTAATTACGATATCACAGTTGATATAGCAACTGCAGCAGTTGCTTATATTGTTGCAGCAACTTCAACAATTGTAGAATTACTGTAGCAACTTCTGCATAGTTGCTGCAGCAACTTCATCAATTGTTCAAAAAAATTGGCAGAAAATGAGGTGGAGAAGGAGCTGGCTAAGGAGACAGTGGTTGTGACAGAGGAGAAGGTCGGTGGTGTTGATGGTGATGGTGGAAGAAGAGGTGATAATTGTTGTGGCGGTGGCGAAGGAGGAGGAGGAAGCGGTGGTGGTAGATGAGGAGAAAAACATGGTGGTGGTGTCAATTCTTTAGTTATTCTCCATGAGACTATTACTTGATCATCAAGATGAATGTAATTGGGAAAAAACTACCACTAATATCGAAGTTGGATATAACCTTGAAGTCTAAGTGGGGAAATAGCTTCGATTGGTGTATGGGCAAAGCAGCTGCCACCCTACCCATTATAAGTAACAACAACTAGCTATCCATCTTACTAGTTGTGAAGAATGCATATTCTTTGGTAAGTGCAAAAAGGATACCTCTTTATACCAAAAAAAACTATATCTTTCTCATCAATCATTATCAATATAGCAAGAGACACATCTAGCAAATATCATGAGAAACTTTTGCAGGTTTCAAAAATATATCCAACAAAGGGAAACTGAAAAATCACTAAGTGTAAGCTCGAAATAAGACTTTGAACTAGGACAAACTAACTTAAAATAAACAGAACTTCCCTCTATTTTCAAGCTCAGAAATAAAAAGATCCATTATGAGATGGAAGAGCTTTACCATATCTATCTAAGCTACTAGCAGAAAAGGATTTCTTATCTTCAGAATGTGATTTCTGATCCAACTAAGCTAATTCCAGAAGGAGCTGAACATTGATGCAAGCTTTGCGTTCTTTGTAATCATCACGGAGTTGAATAAACCTGAATTTGCACACAAAAGAAAGAATTTCTATACTGCTTTTCTTGTCATTAAACAAGAACCATCAGTTGAATAGAAAATGAAACTGATATCAATTTCTAGTTTTTGTCATCCTGTAATTTTTTGAAAAGTCATCGTGCAGCAATAGATCTCCAGCATTGAAAAGTAAACAAGCAGTAATATGCTTAACAAGAGCATAAAAAAGATATTTTCAAGGAACTGAATAAACCTCTTCACTCTGCAGCCATTGTCTCCACTGTAAGGATTTCTCTTTAGCTTATACTTTTCATGTATAAATCATACATCTCGGGCATCTTTTCCCTGAAAGGAAGTACATATTTCTTTTGAAAATCCAGTTCAGAATATGACACAGCAGTGTAAAGACTTGGCCACCGTTTTAGCAGCTGGTTTTCCTTGAGAAATTTCAAGATTTCATTCCTTGGCATGATCCTCTTCTCTAAGCTAAGCTTTAAAAGCGGTGCACGAGAAGCCAGATAATTAGGTTCATACCCCAGTTCGTTCATGAAAAACTTCAACGTAGTCCTTATCTTAGCCTCTGATGAAGTCAAACAGTAAGGAAGTTTTTGCACCATTAAGCAGATATCAGAATCAGACCATCCAAAACTCCGATAAATATGTAATTTCCTTTCTAATTTGGATTCATCAAGCGACACAAGTACTTGAACACCATGAAGAAACATCCCTGAACTGAGAGGCATATGAAAATCCTTTTCTAGTCGATTTACTGCTTTCTCAATCCACTCAGGACTATTGAGCAGAAGCCTAGGATGCCTGTGAAAAGCCTTGAGAATATCGGCCATTGAAAAGCCAAAATTTTGCAACAATGATATATTGGGTGGCATAACTTTAGGAAGATTACAGGAAAGCAACCTAGGCTCTTTAATAAGACTTATAGGTAGATGGTCATGAATGGGCAACAAATCCCTTAGATAAACAAGATTAGGCTCTATAACAGTATGTAAACCTCTTCTCAAAAAAGAACTTTTTGTAAGAAATGTAGCAAGTTGAGACCCAGATAAGCCAAGTTGTTGTAAAATCTTAATTTTGGGTTTGAGATTTTCGTCAACACGACAAAACAACAATTGAGGAGAAGAAGAAACAAGGGTTTTGATCTGTGATTTGTTCATACCCATTTCATCAAGAAGATGAAGTAACAAATGCGGGTCATAGTGTCTGTATCTCAAACGAGTTAACTTGTCTCTTGTGGAAATGGCTTCTTTTGTTGAGAAGTCGAGTGAATTTACCAGGAACTCCATCAATACATTAGCAGGTGCCGCCGCCACCGCCGCCGCTGCAACTGTGGAATAAAGGCAGGAAAATAGATGCTTTTGTGCGCCATTGCAACTAATTCTAAGCATCAACACAAGCAATCTTCGTATTTGTCGGCGGTATTCTTACTTCCCCTCCGCTGCTTCACACGCCTCACCAGATAGAAATAGATGACAGGGCCGGGCGTTCTGTAGGTCTTGTTCACTTTGTGATTAGGTGAAAATGTTAATTGAATTTATTTATGAAAAAAATTTACCTGAATATATAACTTAATTTTTTATATTTTCTAAAATTTTCTACCATTTGAAAAATTACAAAATTCTCTATTTTCCTCACTCTCTTTTCTAATCTCGAGTACATCCCCCAAACTCTCCACACATCTCCTTAACTTCCCCAAAATCACGGTTAACTTTGTCAATTTCAAATTTTAAAAAAAGTTAAAGAATTTCTTCATCATTTTTTTGTTTTCAATATATCAATTTTTACTAATCTTCAACTCAATTAAACGATACATGTGGATTCACTATCATCGTTTAGTATTAGTCTTACTTAATTAGATCATCAAACAGAAGATTTTGTTCCTCATGAGTTTGATTTGGATACTGATACGTAATTGTGGAAGGATGCCAGTTCAAGTGCAAAATCACCAGTTGCAAAAGCTTCAAAAGGGAGGCG
>NW_006239549.1:40784-57122 GCF_000226075.1 Solanum tuberosum
TCAAATTTCTAATGTATTTGTTTGATATTCGTGTGTTTACTTATGTATCATATTTATGTTTCAACTATAAGATACATTATAACTTTATTTGTGTACAAGGTACAAATGTTACCGTTGATACATAACCTCAATTATTTTAAACTAGATGATACATACAATCCTATTTACTGTTATGTATCAAATACATAATCATGCTAACTTTCATTATATTTTAGTAACCGATACATACAATACCCACTCTTATGTATCAGATACAAAGCTTACACAATACATATAGTTATGTATCAAAATTCATGTATCACATTTGTATTAGGTGTGTTTAGTCATGTATCCAGGTTATCTTCTACAATGTATTTGATGTCTATTTTTTTTTTCCTCAATTGATCAATTTTTACCTGATACATACAATATCCATTGTTATGTATCGAATACATGACTAAACACACTTAATACAAAGATGACACAATACATATGATTATGGATCATAATTCATGTATCAACTTTGTATTATGTGTGTTTAGTCATGTATCAGAATTAACCTTTTAAGATGTATCTTATGCCTAGTTTTTTTCTCAATTCATCACTTTCTAATTCAGCTACAATTGCTGATTTCAAATTCACAAACGAAATATTTTCTCCAATACCAATTTCATCGCTTTTGTATCGTTCATACCTTACTTTAGATTCTCAGATTCCCGAATGTCTCAATAAAATCGATATATTCATTATATGTTTGTATGAATATATTATCAGGAAAAACCCAAAAAAAATTGAAAACTCGAAAAATCCTGAGATTGAAAAATCCAAATTTTATTAGTTTGATTTGGTTTATAAATTTTAAAATACGATAATAATTATTTGATTGATATTGGAAAATTCCAACCCAACCGATCATGTACGTGTCTACTTATGTGCAATGACTTTAAGAATCCAAAATCATTTGCTAAACGAAGCAATCAAAACGCCCTACGCAAAAAGCATTAACTTTTGTTGATAAATTACAACCAGTCAATAGGTACCCTCCTTTTAAAATAATTCATTAATACCTTATAAATTTCAATTCCTCAAATAACAATAATAACATATTCAATATAATTTTAGTAGCGTAATTTGAAAAAAGTAGGACATACACAGATCTAATGAAGTCAGAAGGTAAACAATGTAAAGTCAAGGGATAAGGGTCTGAAAAATACCCCAACTTTGGTCGAATTTGCTGTTGCGATACTAAATTTTCATAAGGACCTATTACCTCCCTAAACTATTTAATACCGTATTTTTTACCCCCTGAACTATTTAATAGTGTATTTTAAAGATATATATGTGCCCACATGGACACATTACTATTTATAATTTTGCATTATTTTTTATGTCCATGTGGGCAAATATATATGTTTAAAATACGGTATTAAATAATCTAGGGAGGTAATAGGTCCTTATGAAAGTTTAGTATCGCAACAACAAATCCGACTAAAGTTGGAATATTTTTCAGACCCTTATCCCTAAAGTCAATTTGTCAAGACTAAACTTCATAGATATACGTCTAAAGTCGATTTCATATCAATAATATACAAGTTTTATGTATTTATTGACATGTAATTAAAAAGAATGTTTCATAAAGAAGGCATAAATACAGAAAATTACTCTTGCATTTGAAACCTTTCATTATGAAGGAGACATGAAGAATGTGATGGTAGGTACTGTACAAACTTAGCCTGCTTATGTGCATGCAACTGAAGAGGAAGGAGAAGCAAAAGAAGGGAACACAGAGAGGCTTTTGTCTGAAGTTTCTAACACTTCCCGATCCATAATAAGCAAGGGAACCACTGTACGACCCATTATAAGTAGAGAAACTTTCACATATAGCAAACAAAAAAATCATATTTGTATGCTATAGCAAAGTTTGCATAATTGTGCTCCATAGCAAACATATATATGTATAATTCGCTATACATATATACAAAAAGAAGCAATTGTATAATTCGTTGGCTCCTCTTCAAAATTGTATAATTTCGCTGGCAGGTCATTTGTATAAATTGTTGTTAGTCTCTCGTTTGTATAAATCGTTGACAAACATAAATTATACATTATACAAGCATAAAACTGGGCAGGGGAATATTTTTATTGTATAATTATAAGTGTATAGGACGAATATATATGTATTTGCATGTGTATATACAATTTTCTCTCGCTTTATACAAACAGAAACACAATTTATACACTGCTGTGTATAAAGCGAGAGAGGCGAGCACAGAGAGAGTGAGCGAGAGAGGAGAGTGGCGAGTGAGAGTTTGAGAGAGAGAGGCGCTGGCAAACAATTTGCTACAGGACACAATTAAATCAAAGTGTGATTATACCATTTAATTTGAATTAATAGTTTGCCATTATGTACAATTTTCCCTTATAAGTAATAACTACTAGCTATCCATCTTACTAGGTGTGAAGAATGCATATTTTTTGGTAAGTGCAAAGAGTTTCCACACAGGAAAAAAGGATACCTCTTTATACCAAGAATTTTTTTTATCTTTCTCGTCGATCATTAACAATATAGCAACAGGCACATCTAGCAAAAGTCAAGTTAAATTTTGCCGGTTTCAAAAGTATATCCAGCAAAGGGAGACTGAAGAATCACCAAACGTAAGCTCGAAAGAAGACTTAGAATTAGGATGAACTACCTTAAAATTAACTGAACTTCCCCATATTTTCAAGCTCAAAAATAAAAAGATCCAATATGAGATGGAAGAGCTTTGCCATATCTATCTAGGTTACCAGCAGAAACGGATTTCTTATCTTCAGGATGTAATTTCTGATCCAACTAAGCTAACTCCACAAGGAGCTGAGCTTTGATGCAAGTTTTGCATTCTTGTAATCATCACGGAGTTGAATAAACCTGAGTTTGCAGAAAAAAGAAAGAATTCAGAAAACTGTCCGCCTTAAACTTGTACAGGCAGACAACGATAAACAATATAGAAGTCATTCAACCTTTTGTTACATAACTATTCAGAAAGAAAAAATTTGGTTATTAAAAAAACTGTAGTGGACCTTTCACTTGAACCCATTCATAACACAAAAAAGGAACATGAATATGTAAACATCTTAGTTACCTTTGAGCATCTTTCTTAATGCTTGGAGTTCCCTCAAACAACGGGCCTAGACTTTCAGGAGCAACAATAAACACATTCGCTATGCTGAAGCAAAAGTCAAAACAGGATACATTAGAGGAAAATATATTTTGTATGAGGCCTAAAATTTCGAGAAACCTTGCAACTTACATTCCAAGTTGTTCAAACTTCTCATCAACCGGAGGGGCATTGAAACTACGAACAAACTCTCCATATTCTGTTATGTCACGCTTCAAACGCAAGCCTCCACTGCAAAAGTCAAGAGAGAATTTTCAGTAGATGAAGCAACTTTCAACAGAAGTGCATTACAAATAAGGGAATTTACCTAAATGTCAAACCAGATACCAAGCACAAAGTTTTACGTTATATGTTTCTCTAACCATTGATAGACACTGGTTTCAATCCGGAGTGCTTTCTGTTGGAGATCTTATGGAAAATACTAAATCACAAACACTACAGAAAATTCTTTTAAAGCTTGAGGCGTGACAATGACACCGTCCTAAAGGTTTATTTCACCCGGTGTAGGTGTATCCCTCAGGATTCAACAAACTCTTCTAGTATAAAATTAGGAGCCAGAAACTAACAAGATTAAATAATATAAAATCCGAGAAAAATAAAAGAAGAAGAGAAAGAATTGCTCTCTATTTTCCACACTCCACATTAGAATTATAGCAACATATATATAGAAATGAACTTATGCCAACGGACACAAAATATTAAGGCCATTAAGGCAATTTGCCTTAAAGAAAAGAGATGTTGGGATGGGACATTGGCAGTAAAGAGAAGTAATGATATTTGACCAAATAAATTTCTGCTCTAAATATTCTTTGAGATAGTAAAATAATTGTTTTATCTAACAATTTTCCATATATCTCAAAAATAATATCAAGAAATACAATAAGATATTTTGTTGGAGTTTCACATATTAGTACAATGTGTCGATTCTAGTGTTTGTAGACTGTGAACCAGACCTGGATAAAACAAGATAGGGACTGATGGAACAATTGGTGAAGTTTAGAACTTTTATGAGTCAAGAATTCTTTTGTAAGCCTAGAGATCTTATTCTATCACATCATACTTGCACAAACTTTGTCGTTATCGCAATTTTGCAGTAAAAGGCCATGAGTTATCCCGGTATCCATGAGTTCTCTAGAAATTTGTCACAATTTCATAGGAGCGACATCACTCCAGGGGCGTATCTAGAGGGGGTTCCATGGGTTCACGTGAACGCATGCTCCCCTCTCTAGATCATATATAGTAGTGTTATATTTTCTAAAAAATATTTAAATATAGATGTGTGAACCCACATTTAAAGTGTAATATAATAATACGATGATGATTTGGTGCACCTCTCTAAGTGAGGATAGAAATTTAAGTCTTATATTTATCTTCTTATTTTGAATAACACCTCTTCAAGTGGTTATCAATAACACTTTTGGCATTTCAACTAATTTTTCTTTTGTTGTTTTGCTTTAATCTTTCAAAATTTTCAAGTGTGTTACATTGGAAATTCCTAAAATATTTAGCATAAAACTTTTATATAATTAAATCAAATGAATATATTAAAATTTAAAACTAGTAGTATTATATATTTTGGACCTATAATTTTTAAAATTTAACAATTCATATTAAGATCCTAAAGATCAAACCGGTCAAATTTATATCTTAGATGCATTTTCTCGTAATAATGCACCCATCCTTCCGAAATCCTGCATACGCCTCTGCATGATTCAACTCTTATATATGTCTAATTATCAATTGTATTCTACGGATCAATACACCATCTAAAAAGGATATGAATTTCATTAAGAGTTTAACTCAGCCTAACTTAGCCTTGCCGTATTGTACTATATTCACACATCATAGGAGGGACATAATTTCATAGTGCATACTTGATCATCTAATGACTTGTTATTATCCATATGAACCTAATTCATGAAATCTCCAATCACACGGGGTGGGTTATCAACATTGTTGATCTTCTCATATTGACCGAAGTCTCACTCCCCTTGATGTTTCTTTTAGTATGTGAATTGATCATATTCACTCCTGACTACACATAACTTACGTAAATAATTCATCCATAGTAGCTACTTTATCACATTATATCTCAAATAAATGTGTTCAGTTTTGCCACAAAAAAAAATATTTTTCGCTACAGCATGGACTACCATAATGTAGACACAAAATTAATATGTTGGTTACATTCCAATTGGAATAGTCACTAAGAGGTCTCCTAACCGCTTAGCCTCATAAGTAACCAACTCCCAAATAGCAAATTCAGATTCATAGTATGACATCCCCACTAAGGGTAAACATTTAATCACTCATGGACTTTGTCTCAACTGAATAAATATCAATTAGCATCACTATATCCTTCTAGTGCAGCGGGAAGTCCAATTTATTTAATACCAATATTATCAACAATAGAAGTGTAACAATCATTATCAATTTTTTTTCTAATCTTTGTCCTCAAATAATTTTAAACAAGGTCATATGATATATTTTCAGTTCTAAAGAACTTAATAATTTTTCTTTTCAACTTTAATGTTGTGCTCAATCACATCATTATCAATAGCAAGAAGGGATAGTTTCAAATATATACAATAAACTAATTAGTTTATAACAAATATATCCATGTTTTTATTTACAAAAAAAATAACCAAAAGTCAAAGAAAGTATACACTGACTATACATTATGGTACACTCAAAAAGTTGAATATAGCTTAGCTATGCACGGACTATATATTATGATACACTCAAAAAACTGAATATAAAGTATGCACTTACTACTCAATCCCGATCAACTCAAAATCTCTTCTAAACAATCCGAAATTTTAGATATGAAATCCTCTCGATGTTTCAAGTCTTTTGATAAATTCTTTCGCTCGAAACGGTTCATGTTTGCAGTACGTCAAATTTTAAAGGAAATAGAGAAGAAACGAAGAAGAGGAAGAAGAAGAAGAAGAAGGAAGCAAGAAGAAGAATAAAAAGAAGAAAGAGGAGGGAGGATGAAGAAGAAGAGAGGTTGTGTCTGACCATTTTTTGGGTAAATATTATGGTTGAACGACCATTTCCCCTAATTTGTATAAGTTGGGCTAAATAGATGGTAAGTAAAGTTTATGGGAAGATAATCTGCGTAATTATCCCTAACAAAAGAATTCAGTATGCAGCACTATTCTTAGCACACTCAATAGACACAATAAATTATTTTTAGACCCAACGATTCCTTTCTTTAGTATCATATTAGCATAACCTTAGCGTTATACCACCACACTTTCAAATATTTCAAAATAAGTGGGATAACTTTTTCGCAATTCATAAGGTTTTCATTTTTGTATGCTACATACAAATTTATATAGCACACTCAATAGACACAATAAAAAGTTTTTAGACCCAATAATTCTTTTCTTTAGGATCATATTAGCATAACCTTAGATGTTATACCCCCACACTTTCAAATATTTCAAAATAAGGGGGATAACTTTTTCGCAGTTCATAAGGTTTTCATTTTTGTATGTAACATACAAATTTAAATATTAAAATTATGTCAAGGCTTCATATATTTTTCTCAACAAATATACTTTTACATATCTAGAAAAAACACCTATAAATGTGACATAACACAATTCGTCACTTCTGGTTCATTGCTTGTTTCAAGTATCAAAAATCAATAAGAACTAATTAACAACTCAGATACTACTCTAAGAACCCAAGTATGTAAGTTTTTAGCATGCTTAGTTTCAAAACAAATTTCATACTTGAATTTTTTAAGACCTTGCATTTTCTTAATATAAAATAAACTAAGTAGACTATAGGTCTTAACATGTCACAAGTTATATGAATCAATCAAGTTAACAATAAGCATGACAAACATGATTTAGGCCAGTTCACTCTCAGGTGAATTCATGGCACTGGTTCAAGTTGGTGCTCCATTAGCTGTGACACCCGATCAAATCATAAATAACACTTGTTATTTCCATTAGATTTTTTTTTGTTGTTTTAATTTAAATGGCTTATAACAATATGCATGACAAACATTCGCTTTGCATCTTTTCCGTTTAGGAAAAAAGTAAGCGCAAATGATTGAATAGAGAATCGAACGCGGGACAATTAATACGTTTTAACACCCTTGACCAGCTATCACTCTTAGGTGTTGCAATAGCGTTAAAGTTTAATTATTATTATAAATCCCATTTGACCTATATACTTGTACTTTCTCCACTGCTCCGCCATCTGTGACCAGTCCGACACAACATTATCCCTCAGTCGTCCGTGGAAGTTTTGATAGCATCTGTGTTAAGATAACGGTGTCCTCGTAGTTTTCAAATCCTAGGTCCGCCTCTATTTGCACCATAATTACCATGTACACAGTAGCAGATGCAACTCTTAGGCAAGGAGTTCATCCAAGCCTAATATTTTTGACGTTAAACATAGATCTATGAATGAGAGCATTCTAAAATTGAAAAATAACTAAATCCAAACTCATATTTTTAAAAGTATAATGAGTTAAGCCTTAAAAATCTAAAAGGTCGAATATATCATGTTTAAATACTGGATTCACCTCTGCATGCTAGCACCTGGAGGCTCCTCCTCCCTCAATATCCAATGAGATATCGCCATAGCATTACTTTGAGGAGACTCAAGAATATGGACCAGATCCTCCTATAGATACATAATACGCATCCTCACCAACTCAAGGAGACAGAAGCTCTTAGATAGAAGAAACACATCTCCTCGTCACACATTATGTATATTGTCTTCTTTGAGACATCTGTTTCCTTTCTTTCTTGTTCTTTTCATGACATTACTGATCTGTTTATAACTTGATGTATCAGAGTATGTGACCCCTTCTAAATCAACATTCACTCTAATTGTGACGTCCTGTGCAGTAGATACAAACACAATTCACACACTGAACCAATGGGCCATAATATCTAACAGATCGAAGTCCGGCCTCTATTCCTGTTGATCAATCCGAGCATCAACAACTTAATTCTCTAATATTTTCTCTTTATCACTCTCAATGTCCTTGACGCAACTGTTTGATATCTTTATTGAAGACTTGATGCAACTCTCTCTTGATCAATACTTGATTGATGCTAATACATGAACAGGAAATCATCAATTTATCAGGAGGATTCCTTCCTGAAAGAGGCCACCATTTTTCACTGAAGATTGAGTCAAGAAATAATGGCCATAAAATATGACAGCACCCATATGCCAAAAGGAACATCTATGCTGATGACAGTTTAATGATTCAGGATTGGGACATCACAACTTAGATACTTTTACCTTGAATGCATAACCAAGAAAATACACTTTTGACTTTTTATTCTCCTACATTGGCATGCACATATTCAGGACAATCGAAAATCTCTACGTTTGAATAATCAGCAAGCTTGCCAAGCCAGTCTTAAGCTCCATAGCGGTCAATGGTGAACATTTAACCCATAAAAAACATGTGATAGAGACTGCCTCAGCCCAGCATTTGGAAGTGTATACACACCATACTCTCTCCAGAAGAATTCTATTCATGCTTTTAGCAATCTCATCATTCCATTGGTCGTTACAATATCACAGTGTTTGACAATTTCTTGAACTTAGCAAAATTTATCCAAACGACTTTCTTCATATTCTAAAACATTGCCTTGCTTTACTATCTCCTCAGTCAAAGACTTTTACTTCTTGAAAGTACAAGAACTTTATGCTTGTGCTATCCCTTCAGATGAAAAACTTGATGGTCCCCAATTATCAGAGTGCATATAACTCAAAGTACATTTGATTTTATGCTCTAGTGCTAACATCAAGCCTTTTATGTTTTCCATATATATGTACTGCTCACATGAATCCATATTTCATGTAATCTAACACAAATAAGTCTTGTCATAACTTTCTCACGAATATGCTAACATTTAACTAAAAGTAACTTTAGTTTTATGATCTGGTGCAAAAACCAATAATTTTATGTTTGTTTATACTTGCAATGCTCTCAGGAATCTATCTTTCCTGCAATTTGACCACAAAGAAAATGATTTTTCAGTTTTGGATATGAAGGCTTAGGCTTATTAAGGTCAAAGGCTTCACTTGTGAGAAAGTAAGAGGACGTGTGATCGATTTGTTCTCCCTTCTAACTGATCCGCTGTGTGTTAAATTGCCATATCCATAGAGGAAGAAGGCCAAGTCCTTGCTTGTTCAACAAAATTAGGTCTTTTCTCGCTTATATGCCTACCATTATATACCACAATAATGTCAGAATTAGACATAAATGATGTGGCAATTGCTGCAATACCTGTACCAGTCGGACCTTGATATACCTAGAAACTACTACTACTACTACTACAGCTACTAAATCGAATGAACAAGAGAAAGGAATTACCTAGGATTAAAAGTGAACTTTTGCCAATGGTTAAGCAACCCCTTGTGCAAGCGACTCCCCTACAAGAACATTTTTAAAATAGACAAACATAGTATCAATATAAGAAATTCTGGCAAAGAAAACTAAATACAGAATCAAAAAGGTTGCAGCTAATTTAGACACGGCTGAATTATCAGACACAACAGAAATACATAGCACTAAAATGGATGCAGAGCTAAGTTTCAATTTCTTCCTACCATTTGCACAACAAATGTGTGCATGCACAAACCAACCATGTGTATATTCTTAGCAGATCAATTTCATGGGTGGTTTTATTAATTGGTGATTTTTGAGAGTTACAGGCTAGGACATGTGTAAAGGTAGTTCAGTTGATTATGAAATTTCGAACAAGCTACCGAACAATTACCAGAAACAGAACACTCTCTGAAACTATAAAAATGACCGATTGGGTCAAGGATCAGTTGTCGTGCGTCTAGCAACAGCATTAACCCGGGAAATTACAAGAAGATAACTTTGCCTAACAGATATAAAAGAAAAGTAATAGATCTGATAGAATCCCTTTAAGAATAGGAAGCGATGCGTTTCTTTGTGTCGATTGTAAATACTTTTGGTAGCACTTTCTTGGTGCTATATATAACACACTCAACCTTTCTTGGGAAAAAGATACTTAAGAGAAGATTTCCAGCATCAAGGTGTTGGACGAAAAATAATAGTAGTCGCAGCAATAAGAACAGTAACATACCAGTTCAGTCAGGAAGGCTTGTTTGTTAAGCCCTTCCAGTCCAGTGAATGCCGATTCAAGCACACGGGAAAGGTATGCAACAGCACTGGTTATGGAGATAATATTAGTATACTAGTAAAATGAAATTAAATGATTGCCGAAAACGACATAAATTCCAAGGATCTTAAAAGATACTACGCCAGATATAGAGAGGAAAGCAATCACAAGATCAACTGAACATACTTGGATATGTTCTTGAAGTTTCAAGAATACATCTTTCTATAAAACAGAGAAATATCAGAGTCACAGACTAACATATGTGCATCTTCTAATTAATATAGGGATTCACCATGCACAAGCACTTGTTGGACGATGGTCAGGGATAATGCCATCATCAGGTGATCGATAATCTGTTGCCTTTTGTTCAGTTGACAGTAGCCTTTCTACCTGAAAGCAGTCAAAGGGGAAACATGATATCAAACAAAATGTTTGGTTTTAGAGGACAGATGAAAGAGTTGGAAAACATAAAGTAGTTGGTAAAAGTGACCAATGAGATATTTTGCCTAGGGAGGATAAGTGTCCCACGTATAGCACTTATCAGGCCTATACAGAAGAATAAATATTCTAAATCAAACCTCTGCTATGACAGTTTCAATGCACTGTTGAAGCCCCTTACAAGCAACACTCTCTGCACGTGACATAGCTGTTGCCATTTCTTCACTGGAAGCAGCATGAGCACCATCCACAGGAAGTAAACGCCGCGATATGGAGTTCACAAAATACTAAAGAAAACCAGGAGTTAAGTGCAATTGAGTTAAAGCTACATCTACATAAATTTGAATTGACTCCACTGGTATCAAACCAACCCACTTGCTGCAAAATAGCCACACTGCTTCCACAACGTTGCACAGATGCCATGAAAGATTTGAAACTGCTTTCGCCAGCAGCAGCTGCATTTTCTGCCTATATAAAACCAATCATATAACAAGACAGCTGGTCGCTCTTTAATAATTAGATGTTATACAAAGTACAAAACTTAAGATAAAAAGAAAAGACTGGAATAATTACAGCAGAAGCAGCTGCTGCAGCAACTCTTCGGCTAACACTAGTTCCCAGCAAGTGTTTTTCCCTTAAGGCAGCAGCCTCAGTAAGGCCTTCTCTGGATCTTTCAAGACCTCCTATTATGTATTGACTGACCTGCAAAAGTCTAGAGTGAGGAAAACAATTGTACCATAACTACTGTTACTCCTCTTTCCAAATTAGTTGGGGCTGGTAAGATGGATCCTCAGTAACCACTCAGCTCTATTTGTCCTGTTTCATTCTATACCCAATAATTTGTCCTAATGGGGTTATCAAAAGACTAGTGATCCTCTAAACCATGTACTTATTTGTGCATCAAAATATAATTTCTACCCGAACTAAAAGGATTCTTGTCAAACACCAGACCTGTTGTTAGTGAACCCAGGATGAGGACAGCAATGTAAGTGTTCAACTAACAAACACCAGACCTGTTGTTAGTGAACCCAGGATGAGGACCCAATGTAAGTGTTCCACTAACAAACACCAGATCTGTTGTTAGTGAACCCAGGATGAGGACCCAATGTAAGTGTTCCACTAACAATTGTATTCATTTTGTGGACATGTTGAGCCTTGGAGGCCAAACATTGCGTCCATATAAAATTACAGATTTCACAAACATTCTGGAGAACTTACCTTTTACTTTGGTAGGTATCCTCTGAACGCATAGCACAGCCTTAACATTTCTCCATTCCAGTGAACCTATTTTAATTCTGTCGTGCAACTTCATCTAGATGAATTGACTGCATATAGTCATCTCACTCCTTTCTTCTTGTGTTGGCTAACTTGTAGTCTATATGATTTTTGCTTACTTCTACTTTTCCTAAGACCATTACTCTCTTGAGTGCTTCTCCATGGTTCAAACTTTTGGTTTGACTTCGCTAGTTTAGGGTTTTCGGCGATTAAAACAATAACTTCTGCAAATAACATACTCCATTGAATCCCATTTTGTATATTATTGATAAACTCATTCATAACTAGGGTAAGAAACAATGAAATCATGGAGGTGACTCACTTATTATATGCTGATGACACTGTGGTTTTCTGCGAAGCTGAACAAGAACAAATTTGCTACCTAAGGGTGATACTGGTGATCTTTGAAGCTTGCTCTGGGTTGAAGATTAACTGGAGGAAAAGCAATATTTTTCCAGTGAAAGAGGTGCAACAAATTCAGTCTCTGGCAGATATTTTGAGGTGCAGGATAGAGGAGTTGCCCACAATTTATTTGGGAATGCCATTGGGTGCTAATCACAAAGCTGTGAATATACGGGATGGAATAATAGAGCAAACAGAAAAAAGACTAGCTCTTTGGAAATCACAATACCTTTCCATGGGAGGTAGAGTTGTTTTGATCAATGCAGTCCTAGATTCTCTGCCAACATATGTAATGTCTTTATTTCCCATCCCCGGTGAGGTGGTGGAAATCTTAGACAAGTTGAGGAGGGATTTCTTATGGCAAGGAAGCAAGATTGAGAAAAGTTTCAACCTGGTAAAATGGAGCGCAGTTCAGCAAAGCAAGAGTTTTGGAGGTCTAGGAGTGAGGAACCTAAAGCTTCATAATAAGAGTTTACTTATCAAATGGCTATGGAGATTTACTCAAGAAAATCAGTCCTTGTGGAGGGAGATTATCCTTCATAAGTATGGTCCGGAGGGGCAGTGGTGCACTAATAAAGTGACTAATACATATGGGGTTGGGGTTTGGAAATCTATCAGGAATCTATGGATGACTCTCAAGCTAAACACTAAAGTTAGAGTTGGTAGGGGAGACAAGATACTTTTTTGGGAAGAGGACTGGTGTGGTCATGGCACACTTCACTCCCTTTTTCCTAGACTGTTCTTAATAAGCTTGAATACTGGATGCAGTATACAAGAAATGTGGTCCCCTCAAGGGTGGAACCTGACTTTCAGAAGACCCCTAAATGATTGGGAAATACCATGGGTAGTAGATTTTCTAAAACTAATAGGAAACTTCCCGGGCACTAATACAGACTCAGACAAACTCATTTGGAGGCACCACAATGATGGAATTTTCACTGTTAACAGGGTATACAAAAGGGGACTGAGTGTTGCTGCAGGCAGGTCAACTGGATCTTGGAATACTATATGGAAGAGTGTGGCTCCTAATAAAGTGAAATGCTTCACTTGGCTAGTAGCTAGGAAAGCATGCTTGACACATGAGGCATTGCAAAAAAGGGGGTCCATCATAGCATCTAGATGCCAGAGGAGGCACTAGAAACCAACAAACACCTTTTCATGCATTGCAAAGTAACGACACAAGTTTGGGCTATGTTCACTTCCATTGCTGGAATCAACTGGATCATGCCTGAACATACTGCAGATTTGCTTAGCTGTTGGATCAGAAGAGGAGGAAGCAAAAGCCAAAAAAGATGGTGGACGACAGTCCCAACCTGCATCTGGTGGACCATTTGGAAGGAGAGGAACCAGAGGATCTTTGAAGGAAGAGAATCCTCTATTTTGAAGATTAAGTGGAAAGTTATTACTTCACTAGGTTTTTGGTGTAAAGAACAGAATATAGAAGAGGAAATCCAACTAGTGGATTTTTGTAACACCCCAGAAAATCTTTGAGCTAAGACTCGAATCATTCTTATTAGTGAGTGAGATTTTTCCAAGGAATTTAATTTTTCGTGAGTGTTAAGATCACTAGATGTAGCACCTTAAGTTTCAAGAAGAACTAAAGAGAGTTCATTCAAGTCATTCCTAAGTTTTTCTTAAGTTTTGGGTCAACTTCAAACGACCATAACTCTTAGTACAAGATGAGTTAGGTGAGCTTCAAGATAGAAAATTAAAGCTCTTCGAGTCCTCTTTCCAACGCCACCGAGTTTGCTCAATTCCGAGCTCTGAGTAAGAAGTTATGACTGATTTACCAACGTCGCGCAAACCTGGCAGCAGCTCCGTGACGCGGAGCCAATACGGACCTCACTGCCTGGTGGAAAATTATTCCGACTCCCAGCTCGTTTTAATTATTTCTTTAAGGGTATTTTAGTCCTAAAAACCCTTAGGAGGTCATCTAAATTGCCCTAAACGTGTAGAAAATCAGATTTTCTTCAATCAAAACCCTCTCATTCACTCCAAAGATTCTACGCTCTAGAAATTCAAGAGCTAAGGCTAGGGTTCTTCTTTCTAGATTTTTCCTTCAAGTTCTTCAAGAGGATGTTCTTTCAGGTATGTAAGCTTCCATAGTGTTGGGTTTGTTCACCCACACGCCAATCATGTTAATTTCAGCGTTAAGTTCGTTCTAGAAAGTTGAAAGTATGATGTTCTTGAATTATGTTCTTGATATTGGCTTTAGTTCTTGAGTTTTGATGACATTATTGAGTTCTTGATGAAATCATGTCGATTTTAGAGTTGTTTATGAGTAGTTTTTTGTGTTCATGTGCTGGGTATCTAAATCTAAAGAGGGATTGAGAAAGAGAATTGAATTTAGGCGAATTGGGGTTAGAAAACGAAGAAGGAAAAGTCGAGCAAATTTTGGCACGCAAGTCCGCGTCGCGGACTTGCTCCCCCAGTGACCAAAAATTTTCTCCGCGTCGCGGTTAGGACGCGGACTCCTCTGTCTCAAAATTTTATTTCACGACCAAAGATTTTAATGCAACTCCGCGTCACGGACTTGCTCCCTAGACAGTGTTTTTCTACCGTTTCTCATGTTTAACTATCTAAAATAAATCCTAAACATCATGAGATCTTTCTTATCACAAAGCACAACCTTGAATCCATAATTCAAATTCAAGGTAGAGTTAAGAGTTGAGTTTTGAGAATTCTTTCGAACATTCTAAGAAAGTCCTATAAGTCCTTTTTGATGAGTCTTCTACAAATTCTAATAACTTGTTTCAAGACTCGAGCAAGTGAGTATGAGAGTGAGAATAATGTATTTATGAGTCTACCTTGTCATCATGAGATCTTTCTTATCATGAACTATAACTCTTGAATTCATAATTCACATTCAAGAGAGAATTAAGAGTAGAGTTCAATTGTGAATCCTTTGAGATCAACTATCGATTTGAACTAAGTTTTGAGGAAGTAAGTCAGAGAATAAGAAGAGTCGTATACATGTGTTCCATATAGTTATGTAGACCATCGAGTCGAGTTGGTTCATGCCCATAATTTCGCATGAACTTCGTAAGTTGAGCATATTTCAGAAAAGTGGTATCTTCAAGTTCTAAGCCTTTAAGTGTTGAGTTCCTAATCCCTTTTGAGAAGTATCTTTGAGTCCTTGAGTTGAATATTTCATGCTCATAATTCCGCATGAATATTATAAGTTGAACAGTCTTGAGATGAGAAGTATCCTTGAGTCATTGAGTTGAGTAGTTCATGCTCATAATTCCGCATGAACATTATAAGTCGAACAGTCTTGAGATGAAAAGTATCTTTAAGTCCTTGAGTTGAGTAGTTCATGCTCATAATTCCGCATGAACATTATAAGTCGAACAGTCTTGAGATGAAAAGTATCTTTAAGTCCTTGAGTTGAGTAGTTCATGCTCATAATTCCGCATGAACATTATAAGTCGAACAGTCTTGAGATAAGAAGTATCTTTGAGTCCTTGAGTTGAATATTTCATGCTCATAATTCCGTATGAATATTATAAGTCGAACAGTCTTGAGATGAAAAGTATCTTTAAGTCCTTGAGTTGAGTAGTTCATGCTCATAATTCCGCATGAACATTATAAGTCGAACAGTCTTGAGATAAGAAGTATCTTTGAGTCCTTGAGTTGAATATTTCATGCTCATAATTCCGCATGAATATTATAAGTCGAACAGTCTTGAGATGAAAAGTATCTTTAAGTCCTTGAGTTGAGTAGTTCATGCTCATAATTCCGCATGAACATTATAAGTCGAACAGTCTTGAGATGAAAAGTATCTTTAAGTCCTTGAGTTGAGTAGTTCATGCTCATAATTCCGCATGAACATTATAAGTCGAACAGTCTTGAGATGAAAAGTATCTTTAAGTCCTTGAGTTGAGTAGTTCATGCTCATAATTCCGCATGAACATTATAAGTCGAACAGTCTTGAGATGAGAAGTATT
>NW_006239549.1:57482-70734 GCF_000226075.1 Solanum tuberosum
GAGAAGTTTGTATCATTTATTTTATTAAATGTTTTAAAGACTTAAGTTGCCTATTTTATGGCGAGTTGAATATTATTTTTATATTCAGAGTATTTCATTTGAGTTAAAGTTTTGGAAAGTTGAGTTTATTGAATTTTATTCAGTTTTAAGCTTTTGTATGCTTAAGTTAGTCTTCCACTTGTAGTCAGTCAGGATGAGGGTTCGCTTGGGGACCAGCAATGGTTCTTGAGTGCCAGCCACGTCCAGGGTGTAGACTCGGGTCGTGACAATTTTATAGGCTCTTTGTAAGTATCTCTCTTTTCTTTTTTGTAAACTTGTTGGAGGTGGCCAACATAGCATTAATGCTGAATGAATACAATTTACCAATTTCAAAAAAAAAAGTATGGTGCAACCAAAGATTTTGGGAGATTTGCTTGTCTCCTCCCACTCTTTTAACACTTGTCAAAGCTCTTTTATCCCACAATAAAGCAAAACGATATTACCAAAGTTTAATGGTACTTTTGCTTTCATCGTCATTAATGTTTCTATACAAATGCTAGATATTTCCACAGGAAAAAGCAAACAGTAAAAATAGAACTCCTTATTCTGCATTAGAGATATTGCTTACATGAATTCAAAAAACATGCAGAAGACAACATATATATATATATATATATATATATATACACACACACATATTTTAGATATATATCATATAAGATATATATTGTACCTTCTATGAATTTCCTACTTGATTCATGCATGCTCCCAGTGATGAAAGAACTAAAAGACGGCAACAATTGAAACAAACTATAAACGTAAAAGGAGGTGATGAACTTACTTGGTCCAGAAGGCATGTGAAAACAGGTTTAATGCTAGCAGCAAGTGCAGCAGGCTGTATATAAGACGTATAATCAATTAGCTAATCCCTGTAGGTTTTTAACTACTAAGTATAACAGTCAACAAATAGATCATCAAGTTAGGAGAATGGCCTAAAGACGTGTACCAGCAGCAGAAGACACTAAAAAAAGATAACTACAACATATTTGATTACTACAGGCCACATTGTAACTTTACTTGGCAAATCTGGTATACATTATTGAACTTATATTGAATCTAGGGACAGTGCCTTCAGTTTAAAACAAACAGTAATAAGTTGGCAAGGAGAAAAGCTAAGGATCAGATGTAGGCATGGAGAAGAATTCCATGATGTATATTTTGGACCGTTTGGCTAGAAAGAGATCACATGTGTTTCGAGAGGAATCAGATTCCTGTTTTGCTAAAAGTTGAAGTCTTTTTAGAATTAAAAGTTTTTTCTGTAGGATTACAGGTTGATGTGAAGGAATGGTTGTAAATGACAAGATACAGTACTGGATTTTGTAGATTGCCTACATTCTTAAGGGACAAATCTAGCTATTTTGCATAAAATCAGAACAGTCTTGATGCTGAGGTCTTCTGAATAAAATTTATATTTCTTACTAAAGAAAGTATGGAGAAGACTCTCACTCCCTCTGTATGTGTGTCAACTATAGCTTTTCCACTATTCAACTAACCTGTCTACGAAATAAATAATTTACTGGTATGCCAGGGGAAATCTCCGCATACACGATGTCCAAAGTAGAGGAACTTACACAATCACTACCAACAGTCATATGGATAAACATCTTTTCAATCTAAATTCTAATCTGACTAGCCTAAAGCATCTTTTTAAGAGAATAGGTCAAAAATTCTACTGGACTTGAAAATGGACATGATGTGAATGAATCTACTCCGGCACGAGCCTTAATACAATAACTAGTTCCTTTTAGTTTTCCAGCCAAAGGAAAAAGACTGAGAGATGATGAAGGTGCAGCTTCAGCAAGATCTTGAAACATGTCATATATACCTGTAACGAAAACAAACTACATCTGGATATTGCTTCTTCGTTCCAGCGAACAAACTCTGTTACCACAGTGACAGAAATTTCCGGGTTAGAAAGTACTATTGAAGCACCTTTTGAGCGTCCAATTGTCCCAGACGACTCAGAGCTGGATAGCTGACATTCACTACGCAGTTCATCCATCTGCAAATTAAAACAAGAGGTCTGTTCAAAATTGTTCAAGAGAAGGCTCACCAGAATGCTATATTACAGGTGGAACACTTTCATAAACATCTATAAGTTAAGAAAGTTGTTGGGTATCATTGTTACAATAACATTGTGGAGCTTCAATATTGTTTAACGCTCTCCAGAAGCAGGTAGCCTTGTCAGCTAGAATACCAAATTTCATGCAAGCTAAGTTTAATTTGGTAGGAGCCTATGTGGAGCAAATATTTTGCAATTTACATGGCACCTACTTGGTGCTTTGGAACAGAAATATTTCAAGGTTCCCTAGAACCAGGTTATACCAGAAATTGACAACCAATAATTTCTTTACTTCATTTAGGAGTTCTGATTGTTTACATTGTGGAAAATAGCTTCTTCCAAAACTTCCTTCTTTTACCTAAGCAAGAGAGAGAAAGGAGTGCCTTAAACAGAAACTAGAGTGATAAGACTGTTCAGAAGGAGAAATTGCCACAAACCTTAGCTTTGTAAAGTTGTTTAAGAGAGGCTTGCTCGCACTCAATGTATATATCTTTGTGTGGTAAAAACAGTGATTCAGTCAAACCTGAACCAGAAGAAAATGGAGATGACAAATATAATTGACATAAACAAAGTCAGTCAAACAAATTATAAAAGGAAATAGCCTATGGTCAAAACCATCTAGATTGACCTCGTGGTAAAAACAGAAGTGAGTATCTTCAAGAAACTGATTCTAGTACCCAAATGAACCATGGAAGTAAACCACAGTAAGTGACCTAACAGGACTAGAACGTTTTCTGTAATACTTGGAACTGAAGTTAGATGTAGAAACAATCTTAGCAAATTACAAGAAACATAACACTTAAGATTTGATATAGACTCATGTATTTTCCATTTCTGTTAAACAGGTAAAGGAGAAAAACGACTCTACAATATTAATTGATCATTAATGTCTGAAGCAGTACATGCTTCAACGACGGAAAAGAACATAACTTGGGTGTCAAGACTTCTCTTTTATTAAGAACCTGGCCTTCTAGCAATACCTAATACTCAAATTTCTTCAAGAATCTGTATTTCCCTACCACTTTTGCTGAACACCCTGTCCTCCTTTATCTCTTCTTTTTAATTTCCTCTATCCGTGAAGTGCATAATATGCCCATAATAGACAACTCTTTATTTCTTCAGAACCTTGTCATTAACTGTCCTAGTTGACAGAGATTTCAGAATGAAGACTCAAGAGGCTTAAATCATGCATTTACATGTCTCTGTAAGGTAAATCCTTAAAATGCCAGCATGTTCGCCAAATTAAGCAGTCATATGCAGATTTTGGCACATGCCACCTCTGTTTTGTAGCACATTTATTAAATTTCAACAGCTATATTAAGGTAACAATGAGATGGCACAAAGGTTATTTCAATTGTACCTTCAACATCCAAGTCACCACATCCGACACTACGCAACTCCTTATCAAACTCTTGTGTCTTCTCATATGCGACAGCCAGCAATCTGAGATACTGAACATTCAAAGGCAACAAAAGAGTCAGCCAAAGGCCATATTTTCCTCTTCTGATAGAAATGAACAATCTCTGTAACATCACTTACTAATACAAGTCCGCCTTCTGCCATGGGAGGTGGGTTAACAAGAGATGGTTTCAGTAGGAGCTTCTCTAGAAGTTTTGGAACACGATCCTCCAAGACACGCTGTTCATAACCTCAATATATTAGTTACCAGTTCCATAATTGCACTTCTTTTGTGGAAATACTCACTCAGTAAGCACTTTACTGGAATGGAAAATATCAGGCAGAAAATTTGGAGGAAACTCCAGACATTCATGGATAGAAATTGTTTTTGTCTAAATTAACTGGTGCACGTCCACAGATATTTTATTCTTTTTATGCATACATTGTTAAAGCTCTGCGACGACAAGTCTGAACTAGCTTTCTTTTGCTGCTGCAGCACCATCATACAAAAAACAAGATAGACATAACTGCCTCAAGCACACCATAAGTAGTTATCAACCATACCTGAACTAATATCGACATTACATCTTTAGGGGAAGGGAAAACTGCTGCTATAGTGGCTGCTTCTTTTCGCACCGTGTCTGGAAGAAAGATAAGGTGTTAAAATTCAAAAGGCATGCATTTAGTAGAGAAACACCGTTTTATAAACTTCAACCAAAATAACCTGCAATTTCTTTAAACATTGAAGAAAGGCCATGAGCAACATTGCTAGGGCTGGGTTGGGCACCCTCATCACCAAGGACCAATTTAGCATCCGCATTCATCACCTCAACATCAAACATGGGACGTAATCCCACATAGTGTTGCATGGCACTGGTACCCCTGTTAAACTGTTTGGAGAACGAACATGTCAAAAGATGAGGTGTTCTTTTCAATAGAAAACACCAAGAATCAGGTTTAAATTCCAGAGAAAAAATAAAAAACTTTCACGTTATCCCCTGTTTACAGGAAGTTTAATAGAGATTTAACATGAAGTACTTATGACAGATCTACTGAAACGGCTTAATTTACCTGTGACAAAATTTTACCATATTCACCCATTGTAGACAAATCACGCTTCTGTGTAGCTGTATCAAATCGAGCTAATAATCTGTTTTCCAAGGCTAGCAGGTCACCAAATAAGAAGACTACTTAGAAAGTCCTTTAAAATGAAACTATGAATGTGACATCATAGGAAAGACATTAAATAAATATATCAACCAAGAGCACTTTAGCTAGCTAAAACCATCAGAAGAAAACAAAAGCTAGGCATCCAAACAGCAAATGTAAAAATTGAGGACTATGCTTAGTACGTCTTTAGATCTTAAAACGCAGTACTATGTGCCCATATCAAAAAAATCCATTTGAAACTACAGAGAGATTATGCAAGTAATGTTTGCTATGATCAATTTTTACAAGTTAAAACAGAACTTGCTACTTTTCCACGAGAAACTTCCTGAAAATTAAAACGAGAAACCTGAGAATGAACAAAAGGTATTTGCAACTCTATGCCCTTTTAAGGTCTAGTCTTCTAATATGATATGCCATATTTACATCCATTGTGCAAAATTTTAGGAGTCAGAGCAATATGGTCATTGAAAGAGCTAGAACATAGCATTTTAGCATGCATTATTGCCCTTACTTAAACAACAAATGTTTAATTGGCCTCTTTCCTTGTTCTAATTATTCTTATGGATTCAGATGCACCAAATGAACATCTGTATATCCCTTTATTAACTTGTCCATACATCTTCCTAGATGAAAAAACAGTAAAGAGACATGAAAAAGAGTAAGACGTCGATGTTACGAGTTTCAAAGATACTGTGCCTGTTCATTGGTCTGAGACGTGCTTCATGCTGGACTACACACAGCATAAGAACCTCATGGCTGAGTTCATAATTGAAAATCCTGTTGGTTTGAGTCTTAAGCACTTCTATTGATGTCAAGCATGTCTTTCATACCAGACCAGAACATCATTGATGTCTAATAACGATTAAAATTGAAAAGATTATACTCCCCCGTCCCAATTATGTGACACTATTTCCTTTTAAGTTTAATCCCAAAAGGGACACCTTCTATATTTAGTAACAATTTGACTTGAAACTTCCCATTATACCCTTAATGAGATGAGTCACACAATTATCTATGGCTTATTCTAGACCACAAGTTTCAAAAGTCTTCCTTTCATTCTTAAACTTCGTGTCCTATCAAACACCTTCACATAAATTGGGACCGGGGGACTAATTAGATGAATAATTATTGTTTAGTGTTGCCATCTTCAAGATAGATCTCATGGGTAATAAAAAAAGCAGGTCTTATTGCTTGGTGCCTGAACATAAGAACTACCTAAGCGAGCGAAGCAGCCAACCTGTTTTGCACCTAGCTTCAGGACCTAAAGCACACCTTTTTGTGCGCCTTTGACAACATGCCACTAGACTCCAGCTTTTACAAGTAGATTCACCACCCAATCCTTTTCAGTAGGTATAACAAACTCTAAAACCCTCTCAAAGGAAAGAAAAGAGTAATTATAGATACTAATAAAATATAAAAGCACAAAGCGAGAATGTGAACATCCTAAGAAATCTCTTAAGAAGTTTGTTGTAGGGTTGTCAGAAGGTTCTTAATACTTCATATCTTTCTACTGACAAATAACCTACTTCTGCTCTACTTTTTTCATCAAAACAAGTTCAATCATATATTATGCTCCTCTAAAACAAAAGGGACTTTCTGCAGCAATTCAGATTCTCCATTTCTTGGGGTGGTAGTTTGTGAAAAACTAGCTAGTCAAGAAGAACAGAAGTTGCAAACACGACATTAGAATAAATTCATGAGGAGCACTAAAACATCAGTAGTTAAAGAAATAAGTAGTTCGCTGTTGTACCATTGCAGTACTCCTGGAGGTTTGTGATAGCAACTTCCAATCCTTTATTTGAAGTTGCATTTCCAACAGCAGAGGAGACAGTTGTTTTTTGTCTTCCAATATCTTCATCAGCAAATGATCCTGCAAATTACTTAAATGTGATTATATCTGGGGAAAAATCATACTGTTACACAATTGAAGATGAAAACAGATTCTCTAAGGTGAAGGATATACAATTAATCACTCAAAGGCTTCTTTTTAAATGACAAAAAAAGAAAATGTAAATGCAGCAACAAAAATTCTCTGTTGCTCCAATCCTCTAGACCAAGTACAGGAACCAGGATTAGATCATTGTTTTTAATGGTATAAACAGGAGAAGCTGAAATAGTGGACGATTAAATGTCCTCGAATATCCTCGTTCATCGAAGGACTTGATGAGAAGTAAATATTTTAGTGTACGTATTGACAATTAGAACAAAAACCTTATGCAGTATCACCAATGGGAGATCAGACGGTTAATAAGAGAATAAGTCAATAACCTGAAGCAACCCAGCTGTCAAATTTCTCCGTCCGGTGTAATTCTCAGGAAATCCCACCACCCATCCAGAAAAAGTAAAAAGACAGAAATGACCCAACCTTGTATCAAGTATCCCCATTATGATAATTCTCCAGAGAAAGAGAACTAGTTAAACATTACAAAGTTATCAGAAGAAAAAAACCGAACCTAAAATTTTAAGTTTTCTCAATTATTTTTGGTGACGACATGATATTTTTAGATGTTACTGAAGAATTTGAGAAGAAGAACAGGCTTATTTCGTATTTCAGTATGCCTTTCCATCCCATGAGAAGGGTTATTAATTCAATGAATCCTATAACTAATTCAGGAAAATCAATCAAAGGAAATATTATATTCCTATAACTACTATTGGAAAAATAGTCTCCTAAAATCATGCTAATTAATTAACAGCATCAACACCTCGAAAGAAGCCAAAGGTACTGCCTAATCATGCTACTCTGAGGGTAGTTGAAACTGAAGAGAGTTAACCAACAAGGGAAAATATGAGAAGGACAGAAAGAGAGAACTTCAGAAGAGGTAAAACGAAAATAATACGCCTTAAATCCGTAGGTAATAAATAGTATAGTTAAATAACGGAGAAATATGATAATGGAGTAAACGCTTAAAATGAATGTGCGATCACAGCATATCCTAAGCACCAACTTGAGATAGATAAGTTGTCTGAGAGTCAGAAACACTGAGCTTTCTCAGGTAATAATTAACAAAAGGAGGAGGAATATTGATAATTGATAATTTTTCTAATGAAGGCATCTGATTCTTGGTACAAGTGAAAAACGAAAATATTACACCGTTAATAATAACAATGGACAAAATATCCCCCTTACTTTTTGTTGGCAAAGAAAGATCAGATGGAAACTGGAAAGCAGAAGTAAAGGAAAAAAGTCAAGAGTGATAAGCATGGTTATTACCTTTTGACCTGGTTGCAAGTTATTACCAGTTATCTAGTTTGACCTTAGAATAGTCAGCTCAACCAAAGATTTTAAAACAAAATTTGGCAAAGAATTTTCACATTTACTGTTTTGAGAATATCCAAAGAATGGTAATGAGCATTACTTAATTTCTGGGCAATAGCAGCAGCTTCAGCAACACGGTTATCATCAATGAATAAAGGAGAAAGTTGTGTCAGGTCTCCTGCACTTCTATTGAACTCCATCAAGTACTGTTGGAGGGAAGTCAATTTATACCATCAATTTTTTCATAAAGAACACAGACGCAATAAAAGTTCCATGAATGAAATGACTTTTAGATGGTTACACGTTTACCTTTATGAGCTCTATCGTCTGACTAGCAGATTCTCTCTGAGTATCTGCACTCTGACAGGCAACAAAGGTTATGAATGTACAAACTCAGTCTCAAATAACTTGAAAAACAGATTGATCTAGAGAAATTGAATTTTTTAGAAGAAATGTCTTTCTATTGTCCGCAGAAAAGGTGGCATTCTTTTAATGGACGAAGCACACTTGTTTTTCTGGAAGTATCAAACTTCAATTGAAGATCAAGAACCAAATGTTACTTTCTTACTTGTGTTACAACAGAAACAATCAGATAGAAGTAAACTAATTTCTTGTAATTACACTAGCAAAGAACTAAACAGTCTAAGTAATAAAGCAGAGATAGCATTTACCTGCAAGTGATCTCCTATTTTGGCAGCAGTATGACCGACACTTGATATACGCGAATCCAGACGTGCAAAGCTACCAAACAAACCATCAACACCTTTTTCCAGCTGCACATTTTTTAATACTCATAAAAGCTAAGCTCAAGGTTTTCAGAAGATCAATGTGAATAAAGAAGCTCCATGTAACATCAAAGATACTAAAGACGATTACAAGTATAACATAAACAAAAGATGATTTGAGAGGCAAATGAAAAACCAAATGTCTATCCTGCTTTATCGAGACAAGTGTATTAAACATATCAAGTACATTTTCACATCATAGAATATCATTTAAACCAGGTCATCATTTCATGCTTCGATTATTCAATTCTAGTTCCATGAATCCATGATCATCATCTCAAATAAAAAGAAGGTTTCGCATTAAACTAATGATGTATCTTATTATGCCAAAACTATGTACACACACATGTGTGTGAGTGTTACTGACTGACCTCAGCAAGTGTCTTACGGTGCTTCAGGTCTTGAACAGAAACTTCTTTTGTGAGATTGCTTAACTTTGCATCAACCTTAATAGCACATCAAAGATAAAGGGGTTTTAATTAAAAACTCTCGAGAATGAATAGTCGATATTGCATAACGATATACCTGTCTTTTTTGTTCCACCAATTGTGAGCTAGAATTCTTAAACAGAGATAACAAGGCATCAACTTCAGGAAACAGTGGGCTTGAGAGTAACTTCCCTGCATTTGACATTGATGGTGCCCTCATATGCCCATTCGATATTCCATCAATGTTGCCATGACCTTCTAATGAATCTACTTCTTTTTCGAGACACGAAGGCAATACCTCAGTTACCAAATCACCAAACAAACCATCAAATGAAAAATCCCCCTGCATGACACACACATTAAACATGGCTATTTTAACAAATTACTACTAAAATTATGTTGCATTGTAAATAATGATCATCACCTTGAAATCACCTACATCAAGAACTAGTGGAGTACGGTTGGACTGTGCTCCATCTCTAATCTCTTTCATGGCTAGTACAAATATGGATTAAAAAAAATGTCAAAACCCCATTTTCAATTTTAACAATAATTAGCCTATAAATACATATATACTACTATGTAAATTAACTTACAGTCTTTATTCTTACCTTACTTAGTGTAATGTGATTCTTCTTCTTCAACAACAATTGCTGCAGAGTGAACGCATGTCTTGAGATATATTGAATCTGCAAAAAGGTTACGAGTTTTGCGGTATTCCTAATACTATTTCAAAAAACCATTAAAAACCTCCCACGTGTTTATATATATGCAAATTAAGCTAATATAAATTCTAAGGCGTTTCGCTTATCAAGGAGCAAGTTTGGATGTCTCCAAATATGGGGCAAATCTTTAATTATATTTTAATAAAATAACATAATCTATATTTATATTACTTTTAAAAGCATAAAATTCCTTTAAGATGTTTATTGAACTTTTTATCTTCGTCAAAATATATGCTAAGAGATATTAGGAGAATATATATGGTAATATAAGAAAATACATGGTAAGCGGTATTAAGAGAACTAATAATTAAAGAGTCTTAAAATATGGTAAGAGGAAAAAAAGTATGATTCGAAAAAGATAGTGAAGTAATAATATATTATTTTGTATTCCATCATTTTTATTTTTAAATTGTTTTGAAAAAATGTTATTGTTCATTAGAATTTTTTATTTGGCTCTGTTATTTACGAAAGTCAAATTGGATGAAAGAGTTAAATTCTTGAGGTAAGTATACTAATTTATGTATATTATGTACAATGTAAATCCTCTTAGTAGATGATTTTCCCTTTCTTTTTTTTTCCATCACAACTTCAGATTGTCATCTCTGATTCACCATAATCCTTTCTGATATTGTTAATTTATTACAAGTGATTGTGTTATATTATTATGCTTATATACAATGTAGTTCGTTTTTCTTTTACATTATAGTTTAGAAAGTGTTTTCTTGATCAATACCAACATAATTTTGATTTTTGATATCAATGACGAAATTTTGTTCACTACATTTAGAGCTTGTTTGGCATTGCTGTTAGGAGACCAAAAACACTTATGTTGAGTAAAAAAAAAAATTAAAATAAGGTGTTTGGCTAATTAGTATAACTTATTTTAAGTGGAAGCAGAAACAATTTTTTTATTATTGGGAAGAAGTTAAAAATTTCTGCTTCTTAAAAAAAGCAGAAGCAGAAAATTATTTATTACAAGACCAAAAAATTTCTTCATATATACATATTTATCAATATATATCTTACATTTATTTATTTTTATGATGAAGTTTTTGTATGTAGTTATTTAATTTGTGGAATGATTTTTAAATTTATTTTGCTTGATATTTTTTATTATATTTAAATCATGATGTTAATATTATATATTATAATATTTAATTTATTTTTGTATTCATCTATGTATAATATTGGTTGACGATTTGAATATGTACATTTTAATTTTTTTTTTTAAATTAATTAAATTTTATAATAGATATATAAAATAATCTTCATATTAAAAGTGCATTAATACTTGTCCTTTTCCGTAATTGACTCTCAAAAGTTATTTTAAAAAAATTAGTCAAACACAATTCGCTCATCAAAAGCATTTTTGTCACGCCCCGAGCCTACACCCTGGATGTGACCGGCACTCGAGAACCATTGCTGGCCCCAAGTGAACCCTTAGCCTGGCTCAACTCTCTGCGGAAGACTTACTCAACAATAAAAGAACTCAAAGTAAAACTTTAAACTCAATGTCTCAAATAATAATAACTCAGAAATGTTTAAAGAAACATTCGACTGGCCAAAAGAGGCAACTCAAGTCTAGAACATTAACAACTGAAATGTAAAAGACTCATGAACTGCAATTGTCTATCTATCTATCTATGAAGCCTCTAATACTATGAGGGATGTTAAGACAAGACCCCCGATCATCCTAACAAAACTGAAATAGATGAAAAATAAATAAGGGATCCTCTGAAAGCAAGGAGGCTCACCAAACAACTCTGGAACTGCAATTGGTATCCAGGAATCGCCTGTTGATGACCTTGATCTCCTGTGTCTGCATCATGAAACGATGCAGGCAAAATGACATCAGTACATTGAATGTACGAGCATGCAAGGGGAATATTGAACATAACATAAAAGCTTGAACTTGGAAATAAGGAAACATACTCACCTTAACTCTACTTAACTCAACCTCAACTCATGGATACTTAACTCAAAGCAGTATAAAAACAACACTAAAGATGCAGTTTATATAAAGCATTTTAAAACAGTAGATAACAACTCATTATATTCGAAAATACAATAATAACTCAGATCGTATGTAAAAATACGAAATAACTCTGTTTGAGTGATTCTCTAACCATCAACCATCACTATGAGCTATATGATGATACAACGTCTCGCCCACGCTGTCAGAACTGTCATATACCTTGCCGGGGTATAGAACTCCTCAACTAAGTGGATCCACTAAGCTATGCTTAAAAAGCAATAAGGAATTATCTAAAAAGTATGACCCTTTCTATCCACGTTGGCTACATGGTTTATGAGGACATTGAATAATCT
Organism: Solanum tuberosum; assembly: GCF_000226075.1. Classification (NCBI taxonomy): domain Eukaryota; kingdom Viridiplantae; phylum Streptophyta; class Magnoliopsida; order Solanales; family Solanaceae; genus Solanum; species Solanum tuberosum. Next base: position 69,677 of record NW_006239549.1, read on the forward strand.
GAACTCGTCCCCATATCGGTGCTCAATACTACTCCCAAAATATAACTTAGCTCATATGTTTAAAAACATTTCCCCATCCTGAACTTGAGATTATTACTCAAAAGATTTCTCTTAAAAGAGAAAGTACTCAAAACTCCTCATGAACTCCTTTGGATAGCTGTAACATCCGGTAATTTGAAATATCTATGAAGAGGCTTAAAAATCGAAAATAGTCATTTTTGGAATAAAATTGAAAATCTGGAAATTTGGCTAAGTGTGGAAATCAGTGAGTTTTTGGCTAACTTTGAGCGGTCATAACTCCTAGCTCAGGATGAGTTAGGAGTAGTTCCAGTTATGTTTGGAAAGCCCTTGGAATGATCTTTCCAACTCCACCGAGTTTGCTCAATTCCGAGTTCGGGTGAGCGAGTTATGCCCTTTGAAAGTTGGGTAGTTGGCAGGGGATCCGTCCGGAAATTTAAAGGTATTTTGGTCTTTTCACAAATTATTTCTTTTGAGGTTATATTGTTGTATTAGGCTGATCTTTGGATCATTTTTGTCCCTTTTTGAAAGAGAAAGAGTTAGGGTTCTTGAGAGTGAAGAAGAGAAGAAGAGAAGAAGAAGAGAAGAAGGAGAAGAAGAAGAGAAGAAAGAGGAGATCAACAAGATTCGTCAAGATCATCGTGGATTATCGTCGGGGGTGATCCCTATCTAGGTATGTGAGTAGTTAGTGTGGGTTGATCCTTTTCCCCACACACCTAGCCCCTTTTATTTCTTGAAGAAAGGATTGGTTATATTGTTGAAGTTGTTGGTATTGTTGTTGATTGTGATGTTGAGATTCTTGTTGATTTGGGACTTGTTTCCGGTTGTGTTTTGAGTTGTAATCCATGGTATGTTGAGGGATATGATGATCCTTAGTGTTTGGGGTTAGATCCTTTAAGCTTCAAGGTCTGGCGCTCTGCACCTTGCAGAGCGCCAAGGACACCAAGTGATCCCTTTCATTTCATACCTTCCCATGCATGTTCCTTGGTATTGTACCTATGTTGCATGGTTGTTTCCAACACTCTAAGGTACATTTAAAC
>NW_006239549.1:71668-100737 GCF_000226075.1 Solanum tuberosum
AAAACAAGTTTAAAAGATTGTAAAAGACTTCTCAAAAGAACTCTCAATACTTTACTCTTAACTCTACTTGAATTTGAATTATGAATTATGAATTTAAGGGTTATGATTCATGTTATGAATGATTTCTCGATGTTTAGATGTAGTTTAGGATAGTTAGAATCAATAGAGAGTAAATGTACACTTTAAAAGAACTTAGACAGAGCAAACGACGAAAAAAGGATAGAGGCAGGCGATCATGGCACACTGCTGGCGCGGGGTGCCAATCCCCGAACTTCAGAGACTAGTTTCTGACGCACTGCTGGGGCGCCGCCCCAGCCCTCCTCAAGAACCTTCCGACAAATTTTTCTTCTTGTTTTATGATCCTAATTCATCTAGAATCGATTGTTTTCCTCAAATTTTCCTTGGATTCAATTACCCAAAACAAGTACACGAGAATCTACTCAAAACAACTCTCAACTCAATACATTTGTCTCAAGAACTCATCAAACCCATCCTAATTCAAGAATGAAAGCAACACTTCAAGAACACTCATCAAGAATATTAACCTTCTCAATACTTGGATAGATTCACAAAAGAAACTCATGATTGGTGTGTGGGTGAACGAACCCAACACTATGAAAACTTACATACCTCGATTTGGCGAAACAAATCCTTGATTCGCAAGAGATCTTGTTCGTTCTTCCTTTTCTCCTCTTTTCCTCTTCTTGAACTCCTCTCAAAACCCTAAGCGTAATTTAGGATTGTAAAATTGACCCAAATCAAATTTGACCCCAAAATATTTACTAAAAATATTTTAAGCTGATGGGGTAAGGAAAAGACCAAAATACCCCCTCACTAAGTCGGGTAACTTTCCTTAACTGGACAGGCTGACTTCAAACAAGCATATCTCCCTCATCCGAACTCGAAATTTAACAAACTTGATGGCATTGAAAAGAGGATTCCAAAACCTTTCATTTGATATCTTATGGACCACCTAACTCATCATGTACTGAAAGTTATGACCATTTGAAGCTGACCCAAAACTCTAAACTTAATCTTAAGGCGGGATGTCACAATTTTTCAAATGAATTTACCAAACACATATTATTATTTTTCAAAAGCACTTTTCTGTAAAGGTATATTTTAAAAGTGCTTCTAAAAATAAACAATTTTTACCAACAATACCCAACATGCTCTTAATTTTGCTCCTTAATTGTTAATGTGATTGTGAGTTATCATGTTCCTCTTTATGTACATTTTTTACCTTAAGGTGAAATGTATAGGAAAAGCTCTTTCGCATGGAAAATTTCAATCTGTCGAGGAGAACAAAAAACATTAAGATGAAATGTATAGGAAAAGCTCTTTCGCAACGTGAAAGAACTTAAAAGGAAAGACATAGTAGAAAGATTAGCAACCTAAAGGAGAAAGAACCACTGTAACACCAAAAGCAAAGTTTTGCCAGAAAAATGCATGAATTATTTTTTATCAGTTTTTTCTTTTAACAACTTGTTTACTAGGTAGTTGATGGAAAAAAACACCACAACCATAATGTAATCTTTACCACGATGACCATCTAATATTAGAGTTCCGTAATTTTCTAAAATTATGTGAATAAAAGCCGATACTTTAATCAATCATTTCACAACATCTTTTCATTTACAAGGCTATGAAAAGGCATTTCTCATATCTAGTTGCGTAACTTGTTACATGAATACTTCACATGACATTTGCCTTACCATAGAGAGACATAAAGCAGAATTTCAATCCAAGCCAGCATAAAAATACCATTAATCATGTGAAATAAGCAAATTGAACTTAAAATGGTCATGTCAATTATGTGGTCATTATATAGGGTATCTGTTAATTCTAAAAAAAATAGGACTAAATTGATATATAAATTACATGATGTATCCGTAAATTTGAATTGACAAAAAATCATAGAGAAGGACCTTCTTTTGTCTTACTGTTCATGTGCTCCTTTATGTCGCTTCCGCTTCCATTTCGATTGTACCTCTTATCCCACTTTTCATTTTGTTGCCCTCTCTTTTCAATAGTAGTTTTATCCACGCTCGATCTTTAGAGTAGTTAACTGACACATTGCTTAACTTTGAAACAAAAGAACTTGGAGAACATTAAAGTGTGTAATAAACATGAACAACACTTGGACCTTGAATTCTTCTACAATAGTTGAGTAGAAAGAAGAAGAGACTATGCTTATTCAGTAGAAGCCAAATGTCACGTACTTCATAAGGTTTTTATAACAGTTTAATGCAGTGTTCTTCCTCAAACATGTTCAGTAATTATGGAAACCTTATAAGTGTTTGAGAAAGTAGACAAAAGGGTAAATTTTTTTATTCTCTTAATATTTGGCTTTCTCATAAAAAAAACCCTGCTTTTCAACCTTCTGAGTATCAATTCACTTATAAAGAAGCTTATGTAAAGTTTATTTGACGAATCTAAAATATGTTAAATTGCTTATAACAATATTCAAGATAATATATTACAAACACACTATTAAATAAATAAAAAACTAATCTCTACCAATGACACTACCCTTAATGATCTCAATAGTGTCACCTTGACAAGTATGACATCCTTCGATTAGAGTTTTCTTAGTACTATATAGTATATTTAGATAGAAATAAGTGAGTAATTATTAATTTCTTTGGTCCATTTTAGTTATTCACGGACGATTTTGAAGAAGTTGTTGTTGTTGGTGGGGACGCAATGGTACCAGACATATACTAACATCAATTTCTGAATTATCTGAAAATTCATAATCTTGAAGGCGGTAGTGATCGATCAATTCGAATCCATTCGCACGGAGTATTAATTTACTCACTTGTATGCCTTTCATTTCATGGATTCTCTCTTTTACCCTTCGAAGGCTATGTGTCCACCTTTAACGTGATAACTGATTTGGTCGACGTTGGCATTTTGAGAAGGAGTTTGATTTTTTTATGTTCCGACTTAACCACAACATTCTTAGTCAGTTCGAAATCTGTGATGAGTTGAATGTGAGATCGGTCGAGTATATCAGAATAATGAACATTTAGATCATCGGCTAAAACGTTACGTTTGAAGATTAGGGTTTGTTTTTGTATAGGAATACCTTGATATTTTTGTATCTTCTCTTTTACCTCTAAAATAGTGTCAAAATAGCCAACTTCAATTGCAAATGAACTTCCTTTTGTTGGGTAAAAAATCAAATCCATTTGACTTCGATATCACGAATAATAATACCTAAATTATCAAATTAGTTTGTTGTCGAAAACTGAATTGTATAAAAAAATAGTCTGAATTTAGTCAAATCAGAACTTTCACGGTTAAATTTATAAGAAAAAAAATGGTGAATGAATATTAAAGAAGATTAGATTTTGGTACTAAATATTTTATATTTTATGGACAGTCATTTCTTATTATTTTTCACATTCTGTAAATGTTTTTTTCTATTATTTTTTTTGGTCAAAATATTAACATCTGTTTTTAGTCTTCTATTTAATGTCTTTACTTTTTTTAGTAGATAATTTTGATTAACCATTTAATAAAATATTCAGCATTTTAAGAATATCATTTGTTCATAATTAATAATTAGCATATAAATGGACACTGATATCACTAAATTATAGTTAATTAATATATGTTTTTACCTTAATTCATCATTTAATTAGTATAAGTATTTTTTTTATAGGATCATATCCATTGACTTGTGGTATTTATAGAAAAAATGATTAAAATTTAATTATTATAATTTAGAAGTTAATTATATGACATGATTAATTTTCTATATTTGATCCGTTGTATTTTTTCTTGGTTTTTCATTTGGTGTCTGATACCTTTATTGAAGATTGACTAATTCAGATTCACGCCAAGTAGGACCATTTGGAAGACTGTCAAGGATTTCTTGACTCTATTTTATTTCAATATAATTAATATTTTTCTTTCTTAGATCAATAAAATTAGGAATTTTTAGACTAGACATTCTTTAAATTAAATCTCATATTTATCCCTTCACGAACATAAAAATCGTTAATATACAAAAAATGTTCTTGACAAATTTATGAATTTTTTAGAGCCACACATATATTTCTTTAATAGTTGATTTCTAATAACTAATTTTTACAAAAATAAAAATAAAAAATAACCAAGAGTTACTACTCAAATAATTGTTGAGGGTTATATGTAGTAACTTTTTAAATGTGTGTTGGTGCTATTTAATTATAGATCAAGAAAATAATCAGAGGACTCAGATTTATTCACGCCAAGTAGGACCATTTGGGAGACTGTCAAGGATTTCTTGACTCTATTTTATTTCAATATAATTAATATTTTTCTTTCTTAGATCAATAAAATTAGGAATTTTTAGACTAGACATTCTTTAAATTAAATCTCATATTTATCCCTTCACGAACATAAAAATCGTTAATATACGAAAAATGTTCTTGACAAATTTATGAATTTTTTAGAGCCACACATATATTTCTTTAATAGTTGATTTCTAATAACAATTTTTTACAAAAATAAAAATAAAAAATAACCAAGAGTTACTACTCAAATAATTGTTGAGGGTTATATGTAGTAACTTTTTAAATGTGTGTTGGTGCTATTTAATTATAGATCAAGAAAATAATCAGAGGACTCAGATTTATTCAGACTCTAATATAGTTAGATACGAAGCATTTGACACCAAGGCGTGAAACAAAAAAAAAATCAAGATTAATAATCTATGTTGTCTCTTAATTATCATAAATTATAATCTTGATCATTGTGTTTTACGACTAAGCATATTTAGTTTTCAAATAACTAAAATATGTATTTTTGATCTCATTATATTGTTGACAACTCAAAAAACGAATGAATAAAAATTAGCACATATTTTACAATCCACCCACCAAGTTTTTCTTGTGAAGCATATATTCCTGCCATCATAGACAATACAGAGAAGTCAAAATATATGAAAAGAGAGTATAAGTTGTATTATATTTCAATCGTCTCAATTGAAAAGTCTCATCTAAGCTCAGATGTAGGTACCTAAGTAGACCGATCTTTTTTAGCCCTTTTGCTGGTGTGGATGATTCAATTTTCAACCCAGAACTTGAAGATTCGGGTAGAGCATCAGATGGTTCTAACAATATCTCACTTGTGCTTAAAGGCTTGATCTTTTGATGCTTCTCTCATTAAATGTTGGTGGAAAGATGACTTCTTTTTTTTATGTAAGATAGTACTGATAAAATGTTGTTCATAATATTGGAGCTTCGCCAGGATGACTGTTGTAGTTGAATTCGAAAGAGTCTATTTGACAGCATGCCTTGAACATGGTTAATGGGCAAGAGTTGCTTCTGGAAATGGAAATAGGTATTTCTTAGATTTAATTAAAATATATGTTGGACATCTTTGCAGTATTAGTAAATTTAAAACATATATAAATTATACTAATACATTTAAATAAAGGGTAACCACGCAAGTTGTGTCAAATTTGTGTTCAGTTGTCATGTAAAGCATTTTTTCAGTTAGATTTCCATAAATTAAGGCTGATATCGATCCACTATCATCAATCAGGTCACTTAGGAAGGTATACATGCAATCATGGTGAGGAAAGATATATGGTATTCATCCAACATGTGAAATCGCACAAATCAGTTAAATATAAAAGGTGGTCAATGCTTACTCTCATCTACTCTATCAATGTATTTGTTTCACTAATAAGTAAAATAAAGTTGATCAAATATCAACACATATCAACGAAAGTAATACTATCAAGTCAATCAAGTATTCACAACGTATTAATTGCAAGTAGTAAAAAGTTATATAGTTTAGAACCAATGTTCAACGTAATGTGAATGAGCCTTCAGCCATGGGATATCGATATATTTTGTTGTAATGTAATCTATACGATAAAAATATAATATCGAGGCACTAATGTTGTCTGTAGATGGTACGTTGTGCATTCAAACTCCTTTTTGTCCTTTATAAGCTTTTTCTGCTAACATCCTGAACACTCAAGCCCACAAAACTTTTGTAGGTCATTTGAAGTTATCATTTGTGCCTCCACATGGAAAATTTCAATCTGTCGAGGAGAACAAAAAACATTAAGGTGAAATGTACAGGAAAAAAAGCTCTTTCGCAATGTGAAAGAACTTAAAAGGAAAGACACGGCAGAAAGATTAGCAACCTAAAGGAGAAAGAACCACTATAACACCAAAAGCAAAGTTTCACCAAAAAAATGCATGAATTATTTTTTACCAGCTTTTTAATTTAACAATTTGTTTACAAGGTAGTTGATGGAAAAAACACCACAACCATAATGTAATCATTACCACGATGACCATCTAATATTTGACTTCCATAATTTTCTAAAATTATGTGAATAAAAGAAGATACATGAAGCAATCATTTCACAACATATGTTCATATACAAGGCTATGAAAAGGCATTTCTCATAGCTAGTTGCATAACTTGTTCTATGAATACTTCACATGACATTTGCTTTACCATTGAGAGACATAAAGAAAAATTTCAATCCCAGCCAACATAAAAATACCATTAATCATGTGAAATAAGTAAATTGAACTTAAAATGGTCATGCCAATTATGTGGTCACTACATAGGGTATCTGTTAATTCTAAACAAAATAATTTTTTTAGGACTAAATTGATATATAGATTAAATGATGTATCTGAAAATTTGAATAGACAAAAAATCATATAGAAAGACCTTCTTTTGTCTTACCATTTCATGTGCTCCTTTATGTCGCTTCCGCTTTCGTTTCGGTTGTACCTCTTATCCCACTTCACATTTTGTTGCCCTCTCTTTTAAATAACAGTTTTATCCACGCTCGATCTTTAGAGTAGTTAACTGACACATTACTTAAATTTTATACAAAAGAACTTGGAGAACATTAAAGTGTGTAATAAACATGAACAACACTAGGACCTTGAAGTCTACAACAATAGTTTAGTAGAAAGAAGAAGAGACTATGCTTATTTAATAGAGACCAAATGCCGCATACTTTGTAAGGCTTTCATAACAGTTTAATGTAGTGTTCGTCCTCAAACATGTTGAGTACTTATGGAAACCTTACAGGTGTTTGAGAAAGTAGACGAAAGGGTATTTTTTTTTTATTCTCTTAATATTTGGTTTACTAATAAAGAAACTTGCATTTCAACCTTCTAAGTATCAATTCACCTATAAAGAGGCTTATGTAAAGTTCATTTGACGAATTTAAAATATATTAAGTTTCTTATATCAATATTCAAGATAATAAATTGCAAACACACTATTACATAAAAAATAAAAAAATTAATCTCCACCAATGACACTACCCTTAAGAATCTCGATAGTGTCACCTTGACAAATATGACATCCTTCGATTAGAATTTTCTTTGTACTATATAGTATATTTAGACAAAATCATGGAGTAATTATTAATTTCTTTGGTCCATTTTAGTTATTCACTGACGATATTGAAGAAGTTGTTGTTGTCGGTGGGGACGCAATGGTACCAGACCAGATACTAACATCAATTTCTGAATTATCTAAAAATCCATAATCTTGAAGGCGGTAATGATCGATCAATTCGAGTCCATTCGCACGCAATATTAATTTACTCACTTGTATGCCTTTAATTTCGTGAATTCTCTCTTTTACCCTTCGAAGGCTAACCGTAACATCCACCTTTAACGCGATAACTGATTTGGTCGATGTCGACATTTTGAGAAGGAGTTTGATTTTTTGATGTTCCGACTTAACCACAACTTTCTTATTCAGTTCGAAATCTGTGACGAGTTGAATGTGAGATCGGTCGAGTATATCAGAATAATGAACATTTAGATCATCGGCTAAAATGTTACCTTTGAAGATTAGGGTTTGTTTTGGTATAGGAATACCTTGATATTTTTGTATCTTCTCTGTTACCTCTAAAATAGTGTCAAAATAGCCAACTTCAATTGCAAATGAACTTCCTTTTGTTGGATAAAAAATCAAATCCATTTGACTTCAATTTCACGAATAATAATCTCTAAATTAGCAAATTAGTTTGTTGTCGAGAACTGAATTGTATAAAGAAATTTAGTCTGAATTTAGTCAAAACAGAACCTTCACGGTTAGATTTATAAGAAAAAAATGGTGAATGAATATTAAAGAAGATTAGATTGTGGTACTAAATATTTGATATATTTTGGATAGTCATTTATTATTATTTTTCACATTCTGTAGATGTTTTTTTCTATTATTTTTTTGGTCAAATTATTAACATCTGTTTTTAGTCTTCTATTTAATGTCTTTACTTTTTTTAGTAGATAATTTTGATTCACCATTTAATAAAATATTCAACATTTTAAGAATATCATTTGTTCATAATTAATAATTAGAATATAAATGGACACTTGTATCACTAAATTATAGTTAATTAATATATGTTTTTACATTAATTCATCATTTATTTAGCATAAGTATTTTCTTATAGGATCATATCCATTGACTTGTGGTATTTATTGAAAAATGATTAAAATTTCATTCTTTTAATAGAGAAGTTAATTATATGACATGATTAATTTTCTATATTTGATCCGTTGTATTTTTTCTTGGTTTTTCATTTGGTGTCTAATACGTTCATTGAAGTTTGACTAATTCAGATTCACGCCATGTAAGACAATTCGGGAGCCTACAAGGGATTTCTTGACTCTGTTTTATTTCAATATAATCAATTATTTTCTTTCTTAGATCAATAAAATTAGGAATTGTTAGACTGGACATTCTTTAAATTAAATCTCATATTTATCCCTTCACCAACATACAAATCGTTAATATACTAAAAATGTTCTTGAAAAATTTATGAATTTGTTAGAGCCACACATATATTTCTTTAATAGTTGATTAATAATAACAACTTTTTACCAAACAAAAAAAAATAACCAAGAGTTACTACTCAAATGATTGTTGAGGGTTATATGTAGTAACTTTTTAAACATATGTTGGTGCTATTTAATTATAGATCAAGAAAATAATCAGAGAGCAGATTTATTCAGACTCTAATATAGTGTCACGATCTGAGTCTACACCCTGGACGTTGCCATCACTCGAGAACCATTGTTGGTCCCTAAACGAACCCTCTTCCTGGCTGACTATAAGCGGAAGACTAACTCAAGCATACATAAGCTTAAACTGAATTAAATTCATTAAACTCAAATACTCAACTTTAAAAAGTCTGAACAATACTCAATAGATATCCTCATAGAATTTGTAAAACAACTCAAAAGAAAGTAAATACTGAAAAAACTCCTCAACTCTGCCTATCTATGAAGCCTCTACTATTACAGAAGTATATAAGAACAAGACCCACGACATCTCAAAACTACTATCTGTAAGGTAAAGTGAAATCCTCTGAAATATAAGAAGGCTCACCAAAGCTGACATGAGTGTCACATTACCTTAACGAAACGCCTGTTGATGATCATGAACACCAGTATCTGTATCATAAAATGATGCAGGTCGAATGACATCAGTACATTGAATGTACGAGTATGTGATAAGGTTAGAGTAAACAATTATCTGGCTTGAATGACTGAAAGCAATACCTAACTAAACTGACAAGGCTGGAAGAAATACTTGCCTCAACTCAATACAAAAACGACCATGATAGATGCAATATTTAAAAAAATTATAAAACAGGAGATAAAACTCAATGCTGCATAAAAATATAATTAAATACTCTTTACTCTTATTTGGAAAAGTCTCTAACCGACAACCATCACTATGAGCTACGTGATGATGTAACGTCTCGCCCATGCTGGCAATACTGTACTATACCTTGTCGGGGTATAGGACACCTCAACTAAGTGGATCCACTAAGCTATGCTTAAAATCAATAAGGAATCATCTAAAAAGTATGACCCTTTACTCATGTTGGCATACATGATTTTTGAGGATGTTTAGTTGTCTGAACTCATCCCCATATCAGTGCTCAATACTACTCCTAATAATATATACCTCATGCTCATATGTTTAAAAAACTTAACTCTTCCATAATTTGAGATAATTACTCAAAAGATCCACTTAAAAGAACTTACTGCTCTTGAAATATTTTTGAACTCATAACTCATTTAGAAATCAAAGTTTCTCTTTTATCAATGTAAAAACTGATACCTTTGGGAATACTTAGTTCCCTTATACTCTTACTCAATTTCATACTTGAAATCTCTTTCTCAAAAATATATCAAAATCATATTGTGATATGATCATTGATGATTCGGAAAGTCATACTGCATAAATATTGATGGTATATCTAGATACCATACTGCTTAAACATTGATGACATACTCGATTGTCATACTAATCATGTTTTAGAAACTCTTTTCTCAAAACTCATCTTTACTTTCTCAAAACTTAGTTTAAGACTCAAGTGTTGGCCTTAAAAAGCTTCTCAAGATTTATAACTTAATTCATAGGGTTCATGCGGAATTATGGACATGAACAACTTAACTCAGGGTCTTAACAGCAACATGGAAACTCAGTACTCAGAATTCAAGAACTCAAGGACTCAAGAATTCAAAACTCAACGATACTACTCCTCTCAAGGATACTCAATTCATAGAGTTAATGTGGAATTATGAGCATGAACAACTCAACTCAGGGATCTCAATGATAATATAGAACTCATGAGTACAACTCTTCTCATTCTCATGCTTACTTCCTAAATACTTAGTTCAAAACTATGGTTATTTGAAAAGTATTCTCAAATTTGACTCAAAGGACCCTCTTGAACTTTCCACTTAGTCTCTCGCATTGCCTCGGCCCGGACCCAGAAATTTGACGAATTTTAGTGTTCAATTTTGGGTCCTTACTCATCTAGAATCGATTGGTTTCATTCATACTTTATTTGATTCATAAAACCAACACAAAATCATCAATATCTCACTCAAAATCTATGAAAAAACACCACTCATTCGCAAGACCCTTACCTCAAGAACTCAAAACCTCCTTTGATAAAGAATGGGGCAAAAACTCAAGAACTACTAAAAAATCTTCACATAAACGATTTCATGAATGAATTAATGGAAGAACTACATGATTGAAATGAGGACGAACAAGTCCATCACTATGGAAAACCTCACATACCTGGAAAGAACCATGTTATTGGCAAAAATCAACGAATCTTGAAGAACGCTTGAAAACCACACTTTTCTCCTCTTGAAACCTCACTTTAAAAACCCTAAGTGTTTTGAACGTGAATGGATATTTTAGAATCTGATTAAACCCTTAATTGGGTCAGGAAAAATGTGTTAAGACAAGTGGAGAAAAGGAAAAGACCAAAATACCCCTTCCTAAAACGAATGGAATGTCTTAAATGGAAATGCTTCACCCAAACAATGATAACTTTTTACTCGAAGCTCAAAATTTAGAAAACTTGGTGGTGTTGGAAAGAGGACTCAGAGATCTTCGATTTGATAGGTCATGGGACACCTAACTCTTTACGTGCTAAAAGATATGATTGATTGAAGTTGACCCAAGTAACAACTCATAGTGAAACTCAATCGTATAGAAAGGTTTCAACTCAACTTTATGCTAGGAAATTCTAGTGACCCTAACATATAAGAAAATTTAGAATCACTCAGTACAAATCTTATTCACCATAAAGAATGAATCGAGTCTTAACTTAAAAAATTTCGGGATGTTACAATATTTCCCCCTTGGGATCATTCATCCTCGAATGACGGTTGGACTGAGAATAGGAAGGGGTTACTCTTACTATATTCAAGCCTAATTCAAAATCACAAATTACTTAACATAGGGTGATTATTATGATCAAAATCACAAGATTCGGGTTTTATACCTCTTTAGGGAATCTCATCCCAAGAACACTACTCCTTACCACTACATTCTACCAACCTTGAGCCCATATCCAGAAACACCTAATGCATCATGCATTTGTCCACATGTTACCAATACCACATTCAAGCCTAGTACTATAACCCCTCCGTGGACTCCTACTAACCACTCCTCATAGAATTCCTCATTCTCTCGCCACTTCTACCAACAGAATTTTCATGCATTATTAGCAGGAACTGCCTTATTACTCATACCTTATTTCCTTCGTCCTCCATAATTAAAACCTTAGATTGAATAAACATACCAGCACTATCACAATAAGAAAATAGCAATACGTTTCTCTATTATCACACCAATACTATCAACAACACCACTCCCAACTAAAAAGGATCACTGAGAGAGCTTTAGGGCAAAAGATCATCAACACGATTCATTCGATATATCTAATATAAGAATATGCATGGCATAAAATTATGTTGCTAGGCCATTGAGAGTAAATTGAGACTGAACATATTATGAGACATGAATGCTTATATGAATAGGTTCATATCATGCGGATGATATCCATAACTTTATGGATTAAGCTTGAGGTTAATGGGCTAAAGTCTTTGCCCCTCATTGTGGAGACTAAGCATAGATGTGAATCTCTCTTAAGTGTATCAACATAGGTCACAAACACAATTATGATATAAGAAACATCATCATGATGTTGTAATGACTGAACTTTGAGGCATACACTAGAATATGAATGGATTGATGTACCTCTAAAACTCATTCGGAAAACATCACTATCTTATCCTTAACCCTTGACTTGGTTTCTCATCTTATCATCTCCCCCTTGGGTCTAAAGTTGACACATGAAGGCTATGGATCTATTCCATCATCTCTAAACTAGTCTGCATTCCTTTACTCTAATACTCGGAAAAGGCTTATCTCATGCCTACTGAACTCTCCATATGCAGGTAATAAGAATCCTTCTAAAACCACTTTCTAAGATACTTCTCTTAACCTCTTCTCATTGGCTTATAAGGCCACTCAATCTGACTATTAATAATCTCATTTGTCCTTCTTAGCCTTCCAATAACATCTTTGTATGTTCATATCAACCTAATTGGAGGAAACTTTGAACTATATTGAAGAGGCTCGTCATTGATAAAATCCTTTCTACCAAATTCTTATGGGTAATAAATAATTCTTACTTCATACTACTCCATATTGATAACACAAATATACTCCCTAGGCATACATGAAACAAGAAACTTAATTAGAATATCATCTGGTTACATACAACCTCAGGTACACCTCTTAATGCTCTTGTTACTCTAATGACTTAGCCACACTTCAGTACTCTTACCTCAAAGTTAGAATCTCATACTTGTACCACTCACATTCATTGTAACTAACCTCTTAATTCCTCACCTACTCTATGTCAAATCTACCAGATCAGATCTCAAACTAACATCATCACTCTCATGTTTCCATCCTTTGGTCACAACACTCATCTCAAATTCAAGCTTAGTGTCTAGTTCTAAACACAATTGTCAATAAGATTGCTCACATACTATACTAGCTTACAACTACTAGATGAAATTAAGAAACACTCGCCCACTAAGACCTCATGACGAGTAGTAAATCTTTATCTCTCAGTCTACATCCTTACATATTACTATCACATTTCACTTCACAACTTAAGTACTATTTACTCAGTCACTATACATCATTGTCTAATTAGTCATATATCACTTTGAATATTATGGGCTCTCCCTAAAGAAACCATAAGCCTAGCTTAGATCTATCACCTCATGAATATTCTGCTATTTTATTCAACACCTATACTTGGCCTTCACTAAAATAATAACATTGATTTAAACTCCCTTCTGGTAAATGCATACTCTTACTCATCCTGACTAGTAACTATTCATCTACCTTCTATCATGAAATCTATACAAAATTATTATTCCTTAGTCTACTCAAAAAGGAAAAACTCCTTATTAATAACTCACTAGGTGCATGACTACAATAACAAAATTTGCCTCATCACCCTCCCCCTTCTTAGATTACTATACCTTTGCATGCATTCTTCAAACTCTGGGCACTTTCACTACTACTTCTCATAATCTCCTAACTCATACTATCTTTTCAAGTGAAAATATTACCCAAGCTCTAAAACAAACTTCCCCATAAGGGTCTCAACTGAAACAAGGTTTAGGAAAAAGAGTTTGAGAATATATCTCGCTTTTAGCTCAAACGCACGATCCATATGAATTAAAAGTACATTCTTTCAAATCTCAACACTTAAGCTTACTCACAGGCTTCTCTCAGGCCCCTCTGAGGTCTCTTGACTTTTCTGAAGACTTTTGTTGAGAGTAAATCATTAATAATGATCAAGTTTTGCTTTTCAACTACCTTAAGTATTAGGGGTAGTCGAATAGATCTGAGATACACACGAGTTTGAGTAAGTTCCTTATAACACAGTTCTATTGCACGATTTAGAGTATGAAAGAAAGGAAACCTTTCTTAAATGTCTATAGTCCTTCATTTATAGAAGTGGGGCCCTCACAACCATAAATAAGATCCTACTTGACACGACTTCATAGACACCCTAGGACACTTGAACTGTGTGCTCTGATACGAAGTTTGGCATGACCCGAGTCTACACCCTGGACGTGGCAGGCACTCGAGAATCATTGTTGGTCCTCAAGCGAACCCTCTGACTACAAGACGAATATTAACTCAAGCATACATAAGCTTAAACAAAATTAAATTCATTAAACTCAAATACTCAACTTTAAAATGTCTGAACAATACTCAATAGATATCCTCATAGTTTGTAAAACAACTCAAAATAAAGTAAATACAGAAAAACTCCTCAACTCTGTCTATCCATGAAACCTCTACTATTACAGAAGGATATCGAGACAAGACCCATGACATCTCAAAACTACTAACTATAAGGTAAAAGTGAAGTCCTACGGAATATAAAAAGGCTCACCAAAGCTGACTGGAATGTCACGTGACCTCAACGAAACGCCTGTTGATGATCCTGAACATCTGTATCTGCATCATAAAACAATGCAGGTCGAATGCCATCAGTACATTAAATGTATGAGTATGTGATAAGGTTAGAGTAAACAATTATCTTGCTTGAATGACGTAAAGCATAACTAACTGAATTGACAAGGCTGGAAGAAACACTCACCTCAACTCAACTCAATACAAAGTGACCATATAGATTTAATATTTAAAATATTATAAAATAGGAGATAAAACTCAATGTTTTATAAAAATATAATAAAATACTCTTTACTCTTATTTGGAAGATTCTCTAACAGACAACCATCACTATGAGCTACGTGATGATACATCGTCTCGCCCATGCTGCCATAACTGTCCTATACCTTGCCGGGGTATAGGATACCTCAACTAAGTGGATCCACTAAGCTATGCTTAAAAGCAATAAAGAATCATCTAAAAAGTATGACCCTTTACCCATGTTGGCATACATGGTTTATGAGGATGTTGAGTTGTCTTAACTCATCCCTATATCGGTGCTCAATACTACTCCCAATAATATACAACTCAATATCATATGTTTAATAAACTTAACTCTTCCTAAATTTTAGATAATTACTTAAAAGATCCTCTTAAAAGAGGTAACTGCTCTTGAAATATCTTTGAACTCATAACTCATTTAGAAATCCAAGTTTCTCTTTTATAAATGTAAAAACTGATACCTTTGGGAATACTTAGTTCCCTTATACTCTGACTCAATTTATACTTGAAATTTTTTTCTAAAAAATATATCAAAATCATATTGTGATATGATCATTGATGACTCGAGAATTCATACTGCATAAATATTGATGGTATATCTAGATACTACACTGCTTAAACATTGATGGCAGACTCGATTGTCATACTAGTCATGTTTTAGAAACTCTTTTATCAAAACTCATATTTACTTTATCAAAAACATAGTTTAAGACTCAAGTGTTGGCCTTAAAAAGCTTCTCAACATTTATAACTCAATTCATAGGGTTCATGCGGAATTATGGACATGAACGATTCAGCTGAGGGATCTTATTGGCAATATGGAAACTCAGTACTCAGAACTCAAGAATGCAAGGACTGAAGAACTCATAACTCAGAACTCAACAATACTACTCCTCTCAAGGATACTCAATTCATAGAGTTCATGTGGAATTATGGGCATGAACGACTCAACTCAACGATCTCAATGACAATATAGAACTCATGATTACAACTCTTCTCATTCTCATACTTACTTACTAAAGACTTAGTTCAAAACTATGGTTGATTTCAAAAGGATTATCAAATTTGACTCAAAGGACCCTCTTGATCTTTACTCTTAGTATATCGTTAATTTGAAATGTAATTTAAGAGTTATGATTAGGATATGTAGGATCTTTCAATAATTAATGAAGACTTAAATAGTTAATATCAAGAAAAGAACGAAGACACGATTCAAAGGAACTTATACGATATGAAGAACATAGAAGAAAGAGGTCGGGCGACTCTGGTTACTAGTGGCGCATCGCGCCAACCCCCAAAGTACTAGGAGTACTTTGGGGCACACTGCTGGCGCATCGGCCCAGCCCCCAAAGTACTAGGAGTACTTTAGGGCACACTACTGGCGCATCGCCCCAGCCTCCTAGTTCCATGGGGGAGCATTGCCCTAGACCTCCTGGCGCTATGGGGGCGCATTGCCCCAGCCTGGACCTAGACATTTGACGAATTTTAGTGTTCAATTTCGGGTCCTAACTCATCTAGAATAGATTGGGTTCATCTAAACTTTCTTTGATTCATAAACCCAACATGAAATTATCAAGATCTCGCTCAAAATCTATCAAGAAACACCACTCATTTTCAAAACCCTCACCTCAAGAACTCAAAACCTCCATTGATAAAGAATGAGGCAAAAACTCAAGAACTACTCAAGAATCTTTACATAAACGATTTCATGAATGAATTAATGGAAGAACTACATGATTTACGTAAGGAAAAACAAGTCCATCACTATGGGAAACCTCACATACCTGGAAAGAACCATGTTCTTGGCGAAAATCAACGAATCTTGAAGAACGCTTGAAAACCTCGCTTTTCTCCTCTTGAAACCTTGCTCTAAAAACCCTAAGTGTTTTGAACATGAATGGATATTTTAGAATCTGATTAAACCCTTAATTGAGTCAGAAAAAATGTGTTAAGACAAGTGGGGAAAAGGAAAAGATCAAAATACCCTTTCCTAAATGAATGAAATGTATTAAATGGAAACGCTTCACTCAAATAATGATAAGTTTTTACTCAGAGCTCAAAATTTAGAAAACTTGGTGGTATTAGAAAGAGGACTCAGAGACCTTCGATTTGATAGTTCATGGGCCACCTAATTCTTTATGTGCTAAAAGATATATTGATTGAAGTTGACCCAAGTAACATCTCATAGTGAAACTCAATCGTTTAGAAAGTTTTCAACTCAACTTTATGCTAGGGAATTCTAGTGACCCTAACATCTAAGAAAATTTAGAATCACTCGGTACAAATCTTATTCACCATAAAGAATGACTCGAGTCTTCACTTAGAAATTTTTGGGATGTTACATATAGTTAGATACTGAGCATTGTACACCTGGTGTGAAACAAAAAAAAAAAGATCAAGATTAATAATATATATGTTGTCTCTTAATTATCATAAATTATAATCTTGATCATTGTGTTTTACGACTAAGAATATTTAGTTTTCAAATAATTAAAATATGTATTTTTGATCTCATTATATGGTTGAAGACTCTAAAAACAAATGAATAAAAATTTAACACATATTTTACAATCAATAAGCAGATATTCCTGCAATCATAGACAATACAGAGAAGTCAAAATATATGAAAAGAGAGTATAAGTTGCATTATATTTCAATCGTCTCAATTTAAAAGTCTCATCTAAGCATAGTTGTAGGTACCTAAGTAGACCGATCTTTTTTGCCCTTTTGCTGGTGTGGATGATTCAATTTTCAACCCAGAACTTGAAGATCCGGGTAGAGCATCAGATGGTTCCAGCAATATCTCACTTGAGCTTAGAGGAATGACCTTTTGATGCTTCTCTCATTAACTATTGGTGGAAAATGACTTCTTTTTCTATGTAAGACAGTACTGATAAAGTGGTGTTCATGACATTAGAACTTCTCCAGGATGACTTTTGTAGTTGAATTCGAAAGAGTCTATCTGACAGCATGCCTTGGATATGGTTAATGGGTAGGAGTTGCTTCTGGAAATGGAAATAGGTGTTTCATAGATTTAATTCAAATATATGTTGGACAACTTTGCAGTATTATTAAATTAAAAACATATATACATTATACTAATACATTTAAATAAAGGGTAACCACGCTAGTTGTGTCAAATATATGTTAAGTTGTCATGGAGAGCAATTGTTCAGTCAGATTTTCATAAATTAAGGCTGATATCGATCCACTATCATCAATCAGGTCACTTTGGAAGGTATACCTGCAATCATGGTGAGGAAAGATATATAGTATTCATCCAACATGTGGAATCACACAAATCCGATAAATATAAAAGGTGGTTATTTCTTACTCTCATCTACTCTATCAATGTATTGTTTTAATAATAAGACAAATTTGATCAAATATCAACACATATCAACGGAAGTAATACTATACCGTCAATTAAGTATTCACAACATATTAACCGCAAGTAGTACACATTTATATAATTTAGAACCGACTTTGTTTAGCGTAACGTGAATGAGCCTTCAACCATATGATAGCGATATATTTTGTTTTAGTGTAATCTATGAAGAAAAAATATAATACCGAGATACTAATGTTGTGTGTCGATGGTACTCTGTGCATTCAAGAACACAAAACTTCTGTAGGTCATTTGAAGTTATCATTTGTGCCTCCACATGGAAAATTTCAATCTGTCGAGGAAAAATGCATTAAGGTGAAATGTATAGGAAAAAGCTCTTTCTCAATGTGAAAAAACTTAAAAGGAAAGACAAAGTAGAAAGATTAGCAAACTAAAGGAGCAAGAACCACTGTAACACCAAAAACAAAGTTTCGCCGAAAAAATGCATGAATTATTTTTGACCAACCTTTTCTTTTAACAACTTATTTACAAGGTAGTTGATGGAAAAAACACCACAACCATAATGTAATCATTACCACGATGACCATCTAATATTTTGCTTCCATAATTTTCTAAAATTATGTGAATACAAGTAGATACCTAAAGCAATCATTTCACAACATCTGTTTATTTACAAGGCTATGAAAAGGCATTTCTCATAGCTAGTCGCATAACTTGTTACATGAATACTTCACATGACATTTGCCTTACAATAGAGATACATAAGACATAATTTCAATCCCAGCCAGCATAAAAATACCATTAATCATGTGAAATAAGCAAATTGAACTTAAAATGGTCATGTAAATTATGTGGTCATTATATAGGGTATTTGTTAACTCTAAACAAAATAAAATTTTAAGGACTAAATTGACAGATAGATTAAATGTCGTATTTATAAATTTGAATTGACAAAAAATTATAGAGAAGGACCTTCTTTTGTCTTACCGTTTCACGTGCTCCTTTATGTCGCTTTCGCTTCCATTTCGGTTGTACCTCTTATCCCACTTTTCGTTTTATTGCCCTCTCTTGTCAATAGAAGTTTTATCCACGCTCGCTCTAGAGAGTAGTTAACTGACACATTACTTAATTTTGAAACAAAAGAACTTGGACAACATTAAAGTGTGTAATAAACATGAACAACACTTGGACCTTGAAGTCTACAACAATAGTTTAGTAGAAAGAAGAAGAGACTATGCTTATTCAGTACAGGCCAAATGTCGCGTACTTTGTAAGGCTTTTATAACAGTTTAATGCAGTGTTCATCCTCAAACATGTTCAGTACTTATGGAAACCTTAGAAGTGTTTGAGAAAGTAGACGAAAGGCTAATTTTTTTTATTCTCTTAATATTTGGTTTTCTCATAAAGAAACTTGCATTTCAACATTTTGAGTATCAATTCACCTATTAAAAGGATTATGTAAAGTTCATTTGACGAATCTAAAATATATCAAATTGCTTATAACAATATTTAAGATAAAATATTACAAACACACTATTAAATAAAAAATAAAAAAACTAATCTCCACCAATGACACTCTATACCCTTAAAGATCTCAATAGTGTCAGCTTGACAAATATGACATCCTCCGATTAGAATTTTCTTAGTACTATATAGTATATTTAGTCAAAATCATGGAGTAAGTATTAATTTCTTTGGTCCATTTTAGTTATTCACAGACGATTCTGAAGAAATTGTTGTTGTCGGTGGGGACGCAATGGTACCAGACCAGATACTAACATCAATTTCTGAATTATCTAAAAATCCATAATCTTGAAGGCGGTAATGATCGATCAATTCGAGTCCATTCGCACACATTATTAATTTACTCACTTGTATGCCTTTCATTTCGTGGATTATCTCTTTTACCCTTCGAAGGCTAACCGTAATGTCCACCTTTAACGTGATAACTGATTTGGTCGTCGTCAGCATTTTGAGAAGGAGTTTGATTCTTTGATGTTCCAACTTAATCACAACATTCTTATTCAGTTCGAAATCTGTGACGAGTTGAATGTGAGATCGATCGAGTATATCAGAATAATGAACATTTAGATCATCGGCTAAAATGTTACCTTTGAAGATTAGGGTTTGTTTTGGTATAGGAATACCTTGATATTTTTGTATCTTCTCTTTTACCTCTAAAATAGTGTCAAAATAGCCAATTTCAATTGCAAATGAACTTTCTTTTGTTGGATAAAAAAACAAATCCATTTGACTTCGATATCACAAATAATAATATCTAAATTATCAAATAAGTTTGTTGTCGAGAACTGAATTGTATAAAAAAATTTAGTCTGAATTTAGTCAAAACAGAACTTTCACGGTTAAATTTATAAGAAAAAAATGGTGAATGAATATTAAAGAAGATTAGATTTTGGTACTAAATATTTGATATTTTATGGACAGTTATTTATTATTTTTTTTCACATTCTGCAAATGTTTTTTTCTATTTTTTTTTCTGGTCAAAATATTAAGATCTTTTTAGCCTTCTATGTAATGTCTTTACTTTTTTTATTAGATGATTTTGATTCACCATTTAATAAAATATTCAACATTTTAAGAATATCATTTGTTCATAATTAATAATTAGCATATAAATGGACATGGTATCACTAAATTATAGTTACTTAATGTATGGTTTTACCTTAATTCATCATTTAATTAGCATAAGTATTTTCTTATAGGATCATATCCATTGACTTTTGATAATTATAGAAAAATGATAAAAATTTCATTCTTATAATATGGAAGTTAATTATATGACATGATTAATGTTCTATATTTGATCCGTTTTATGTTTTCTTGGTTTTTCATTTGGTGTTTGATACGTTTATTGAAGTTTGACTAATTCAGATTCACGCAAAGTAGGACCATTCGGGAGCCTGCCAAGGATTTCTTGACTCTGTTTTATTTGAGTATAATTAATATTTTTCTTTCTTAGATCAATAAAATTAGGAATTTTTAAACTAGATATTCTTTAAATTAAATCTCATACTTATCCCCTCACCAACATACAAATCGTTAATATACTAAAAATGTTCTTGACAAATTTATGAATTTTTTAGAGCCACACATATATTTCTTTAATAGTTGATTACTAATAACAATTTTTTACAAAACAAAGAAGAATAACCAAGAGTTACAACTCAAATTATTATTGAGGGTTATATGTAGTAACTTTTTAAACATGTGTTGGTTCTATTTAATTATAGATCAGGAAAATAATCAGAGGTCTCATATTTATTCAGACTCTAATATAGTTAGATAAAGAGCATTTGACACCAAGGTGCGAAACAAAAAAAGAACATCAAGATTAATAATATATATGTTGTGTCTTAATTATCATAAATTATAATCTTGATCATTGTGTTTTACGACTAAGCTTATTTAGTTTTCAAATAATTAAAATATGTATTTTTTTATCACATTATATAGTTGCAACTCAAAAAGCAAATGAATAAAAACTTAGCACATATTTTACTATCCATCCATCAAGTTCTTCTTGTGAAGCATATATTCCTGCCATCATAGACAATACAGAAAAGTCAAAATATATGAAAAGAGCGTATAAATTGCATTATATTTCAATAGTCTTAATTTAAACATCTCATCTAAGCTCAGTTGTAGGTACCTAAATAGCCCGATCTTTTTAAGCCCTTTTGTTGGTGTGGATGATTCAATTTTCAACATAGAACTTGAAGAATCGGGTAGAGCATCAGATGGTTCCAGCAATATCGCACTTGTGCCTAGAGGCTTGACCTGTTGATTCTTCTCTCATTAACTGTTGGTGGAAAGATGACTTCTTTTTCTATGTAAGATAGTATTGATAAAATGGTGTTCATGACATTGGAGCTTCTCCAGGATGACTTTTGTGGTTGAATTCGAAAGAGTCTATCTGACAACATGCCTTGGACATGGTTAATGGGCAGGAGTTGCTTATCGAAATGGAAATAGAGGTGTTTCTTAGATTTAATTAAAATATATGTTGGACAGATTTGCGGTATTAGTAAATTAAAAAAATACTGAATTATACTAATACATTTAAATAAAGGGTAACCACGCAAGTTGTGTCAAATATGTGTTCAGTTCGTCATGGAAAGCATTTTTTCAGTCAGATTTCCATAAATTAAGGCTGATATCGATCTACTATCGTCAATCAGGTCACTTTGAAAGATATACCTGCAATCATGGTGAGGAAAGATATATAATATTCATCCAACATGTGGAATCACACAAATCAGTTAAATATAAATGTGGTTAGTGCTTACTCTCATCTATCTATCAATGTATTTGTTTCATTAATAAATAAAAGAAAGTTGATCAAATATCAACACATATCAACGAAAGTAATACTATCAAGTCAATCAAGTATTCACAACATATTAACCACAAGTAGTACAAAGTTATATAGTTTAGAACCGACATTGTCCAACGTAATGTGACTGAGCCTTCAACTATATGATAGCGATATATTTTGTTGTAATGTAATCTATACGGAAAAAATATAATACCGAGGCACTAATGTTGTCTGTCGATGGTATGTTGTGCATTCAAACTCCTTTTTGTCCTTTATAAGCTTTTTCTGCTTACATCCTGAACAGTCAAACCCACAAAACTTCTGTAGGTCATTTGAAGTTATAATTTGTGCCTCCACATGGAAAATTCCAATCCATCAAGGAGAACAAAAACATTAAGGTGAAATGTATAGGAAAGAGCTCTTTTGCAATGTGAAAGAACTTAAAAGGAAAGGCACAATAGAAAGATTAACAACCTAAAGGAAAAAGAGCCACTGTAACACCAAAAGCAAAGTTTTGTCAAAAAATGCATGAATTATTTTTGACCAGTTTTTTCTTTTAACAACTTGTTTACAAGGTAGTTGATGGACAAAAACACCACAACCATAATGTAATCATTACCACGATGACCATCTAATATTTGACTTCACTAATTTTTCAAAATTATGTGAATAAAAGTAGATACCTAAATCAATCATTTCACAACATCTGTTCATTTACAAGGCTATGAAAAGGCCTTACTCATAGCTAGTTCATAACTTGTTATATGAATACTTCACATGACATTTGTCTTACCATGGAGAGACATAAAGCCGAATTTCAATCCCAGCCAACAAAAAAATACCATTAATCATGTGAAATAAGCAAATTGAACTTAAAATGCCCATGTCAATTATGTGGTCATTATATAGGGTATTTGTTAATTCTAAACAAAATAAAAATTTTAGGACTAAATTGATATATAGATTAAATGACGTATCTGTAAATTTGAATTGACAAGAAATTATAGAGAAGGACCTTCTTTTGTCTTATTGTTTCATGTGCTCCTTTATGTCGCTTCCGCTTCCGTTTCGGTTGTACCTCGTATCCCACTTTTCATTTTGTTGCCCTCTCTTTTCAATAGCAGTTTTATCCACCTTCGATTCGAAGAGAAGTTAACTGACACATTACTTAATTTTGAAATAAAAGAACTTGGAGAACATTAAAGTGTGTAATAAACATGAACAACACTTGGACCTTGAAGTCTACAACAATAGTTTAGTAGAAAGAAGAAGAGACTATGCTTATTCAGTAGAGGTCAAATGTCACATACTTTGTAAGACTTTTATAACAGTTTAATGCAGTGTTCGTCCTCAAACATGTTCAGTACTTATGGAAACCTTACAAGTGTTTGAGAAAGTAGACAAAAGGGTATTTTTTTTCTTAATATTTGGTTTTCCCATAAAGAAACCTGCATTTAAACCTTCTGAGTATCCATTTACCTATAAAGAGGCTTACGTAAAGTTCATTTGATGAATCTATGTATTCTTAAGGCTTTTTGTTTCGATTCCTTATTTCCCTTCCGGCTTCATTCATATGTAATCGCAAATATATTATAATAAAAATGTATTTATTATACACGTGGGGAAGTCGATTATCAAATTCATAATCTAATGTAAATGAATTCGTGTCATCAATACTCGTCATTGTTACAAAAAAATTGATATCACAATCAGCTATATGCATAATAGAAAAGCAAGAATAAACAATTAAAAAAACAAAAGAAGCTTAAAATACCAAACAATTTAGAGATATCCAGAAGAATAATAAGGAAAAAGCTAGCCTTTTACGACGCCAATTATTTGAAGTTCTTAAATGACTTTCGAAAGATCATACTTGTACCTTGTGAGAATTCTAACAAAAAACTTATCACATATATAATTTGTACGAACAAGAACACATAAATTTATCTTCTATCAAATAAACCAAAATTCTCTGTTTTTTCACAATATGAATAATTTAACAATACAAACTTCTTTTTGCATATTCAATGAAACGAATGGAAACCTTAGTTTGCACACCAAAAATAAATCCTCAAATAAAAAATAAATAAAACAACACAATGTAATGACAGTTGAGCACTTGCATATACAAAAAAAACTAAAAGAAGAAGCGGGAGTACAAAACAATAGGATCTAACATTAATTAGCCGATGAACAAAGTGAAAGTAATACCATAATTTTGATTGTTACGAAATTTGATGCCAAACATAAAAATAACATGCATCAAATAATAAACCACTTACCCATGAAACTTAAGTTCCTATAAAATTCAAGAAAATTAAAAAATCCTAAAATAAACAGAGTAAAAGTGCATAGAAATCCATATCCATACCGATGAATAAATGAAGAAGCTTGAGAATGGAAGGAGAAGGGAACAACGACTGTGGTTGTTTAGAGAAGACAGAGCTTATGTGGTTAAAGTGACAAATATACCCCTCCAAAATTGTTAGATCAGCACGTGTTTAAGGAAATTTTGGAGTAGACAGGTGTTCATTGTAGAAAGGCAAACACTATTAGATCTAATTATAAAAGCCCAAGTTTTAGGTTCAATTTAGATAGCTTTTTGTACAATGTCATATTGATGTGGTCGTCCTATTCTTAATGGCTTATATAATAGGGTAATATACTATGATGTTTTTTTTTCTGGAAAAAGGGCCTAAAATATCCCCATTCATCCACATATTGGCTCCCAAATACCCATGTCATCCACCTATTGGCTCTCAAATACCACTGCCATCCACATTTGAGTCCAATATTGACCACTTTTATAACGAAATATCATTTAAGTAATTAAATTATAATCAATAGATGGTCCCCACATATTAAAAAAATTAATTTAAACTATAATATGTAATAAAAGTAGTCAATATCGGACCCAAATGTAGATGACAGGGGTATTTGGGAGCAAATAGGTCGATGACAGGGGTATTTGGGAGCCAATAGTTACATGAATGGTAGTTTTTGTCACGCCCCCAACCTACACCTCGGACGTGACCGACACTCGATAACTATTAATAGTCCCCAAGTGGACCCTTGACCTGACTGACTACTTAGCGGAAAACTTACTCAGGCGATAAAAGGCTTAAAATAGAATTTTTGAACATCTAAACTCAAAGTAAAAAATCAACTCAAACTATTTGTAAAATACTCAATAACATCAGTATTATAGTTTGCAAAAACATCTCAAGGAAAAGTAAATACTAAAAGCCTCCTCAACTCTATCAATCTATGAAGCCTCTACTATTAAAGAAGGATGTCGGAACAAGACCCACGACATCTCAAAACTACTAACTAGAAAGTAAATGTGAAGTCCTTTAAAATGCAAGAAGGCTCACCAAAAACTAACTGGAGTGTAGAGTAATCTCAACGAAGTGCCTGTTGATGATCCTAAACACTTGTATTTGCATCATAAAAAGATGCAGGTCGAATGACATCAATAAATTGAATGTACAAGTATGTAATATAGCCGAAGCGAAATAACTGAATGAAAGGACTGTAATAGATATAACATAAACTCAACTAAATGTAAATAATGAAAGGAAGGAAATCATTTAAACTTTGCAAAAATACTTACTCATCTTTGATACTGAACATAATAAGTGATAAAATGAAAATACACTTTTAACTCTATTTGGGAGATTGCTAACCGACAACCATCACTATTGTTGTGTCGTAATTTGACTATCTCTAGAAAAAATCACTTTTTGAAATATTCTAAGTATAAAACACTAAAAGAAAAATACTTAGAAAGAGTCGCCACTTAATTTTTTTAAAGAAATTAAGAAAACTTATAATTTTCAAAGATTTAAACAGAAAAAATCGTTTGAAAATACCAAAGAGGGTTCAGGGTTCAATTTTACACTTCGAGAAAGGGTTTGAGCATTCGAAGTGTCCGCTAACATGCGATTGACCTGCGATTTGACTAAAGTATATATTGAAAATGATTTAACATAAGAATAATACTGTACAACATTTGATTAATTTCGAGAAAAATAATTAAATAAATGACACATTTTATTATTTCATTTTTAGAGAAAATGGACCTAAAACAAACATTTGAATTAGATTGCAAGTGATTAATATATTAAATAAACTAGACTAATTAAAATTTATTTAATTCATTTTAAAATAATAATTTTAAGCCAATTTAATAATTAAAGCATGAAAATCATTTTAAATTAATTGAGAAATAAACGTTTTGACTAACATTTTTGAGAAATGACTAAGTAAGTATATATAATAATAATTTACATTGCTAGATTAACTTTGAGAAAATAGTTAAACAAAGAGCAATTTTAATTTTTTAAGAAAATGGGACCTTAATTGAAATATTTGAATTAGAGACAAGTAATTAGAATTTAACGAAACTAAATTAGTTGGTTTTTATTTGAGTCATTTTTTGGTTTATGGAAAACTATTTTAAGCTAATAAAAATAAAAATAAAAATAAAAATAAAGTTTTGACTAAAGATTATAAATGAAAATACAAGTATTGGTCAAATGAGATTTGTTAGAAACAAAACAACACAAAGAAATATTTCGTCTTTTGGGGATCTCAACTAAGTTAATTAAAGTTAGAGTTAAATAAGATTAGTCAACACATAATCAAATAATTAGAAGAGTAAACGAGATAATGAAATTGGGCCCCTTCTTGGGCCAATTTCGCTATATTTTCAAGCTTCAATCTCATTCCCGTTTTGCGTATACTCTGGATGTATATCAGTGTATATGAGCATATATATCAGCTCTTTTCATGTATTTCTTACTTCCGAACACCTGTATGTCACCTTAGCCCTGTATTCCTGCGTTTTAGACCTGTATCTCACTGTTTTTGTCGTGTATATTGACGTATACCACTGTATTTCGGCTTATTTTCAGCATTCTGAGACTTGTTTTCAGTTTCCAACCTCTGTACAGCCCTATTCGGATGACCCGGCTAACTTAAAGAAAAGAGAAATCGGGCCCCTATGGCCCAATCATTGAAATGCAACGGGAGGGTAGAAGCCTATGAGGACTCGGACATATTTCACATGCAATAAGGTAAAGGAAAGGAGTTAATATATAATCCAATTAACAAAAATGCAAGAAGAACACACTAATTTAATGCAAAATGCATATTTTGACTCAAGAAAGATGTATACTAACAAACAATCCTACCAAAGGGAATCACAGAGAGGCATACTGGACATCAACAAATTTGGAGAATAAAATATAAAATAAAATAAGCATAATAGGAGAACACAATAGCCACTTAAGCTTAATGAATTAATGTGTCTACTATACATGCTTACAGATGCCAAGATAGAGAGAAAAGGACACAAAAAAAAGGACAAAGCTACTCATTATCATGCATATTAAAAGATATAGCAATAATACATATACTACACTAAAGGACACATGAAAAGCTATTCTTGTCTTGAATGATATGGAAGTGATTACTCATGAGCGATAATAAATTAAAGAGGATAAAAAAAAACAACAAAAAGTAGTCATACGTTACTACTAATGCTCATTTTTGAGACAAGTGGGGAAGTAAAGGAAAATATGTTCATGCACTATGTCCTTTATAGAATATTAGACCAACAATCCAATTTTTTTTAAAAAAAATGAAGAACTTTAACACTTATTCCAATATAGCCTTCAAGAAGAAAAAGACTACAAGAGATTGACAAAGAAAACTAAAAAAAAAGCACATCATCACGCGAATTCTAACTACAACCGACAAACTTCATCAATAAACAAAATCATTTTAGATAAATGCTTAAGCCATGGCCACAATGATCTTGAAAAGGACAAGGATAATATTCTTATAATATTCAACACAAACTTTTATCAAAACATTTACTTTCACCGTTCCCATAAAGAAAAATGCATTAGTTGAACAAATTTCAATAAACATGAAGCATTAGGATTCCTTTTGTAGTAATTTTGAAAAATTTCATTAGTTGAACAAATTTAAAAAAAAATGAAGCATTAGGATTCCTTTTGTAGTAATTTTGAAAAATTAGAGACTAAGGACACCTTTGAAATTTAAACACAACATTTAAACAATCCTTTGAAATAATGTTAAGCACAAGGAAACTTGGAACAAGGCAAGTTGTAAACAGAGACCTAAACAATTGCTATTAGACACATTCGAACGACTCCAACAAGTATCACACAAATATTGACGCTACAAAAGAAACTAAGAACGAGCATGGACCAAGCATGATGAATCAATCCTATTCAAGACTACTACTCGCAACTCGGATAACTCATTTTTGAGAAT